>NC_090267.1:420049519-420309519 GCF_040414725.1 Anabrus simplex | reverse complement strand
AATGTAACTTTCTGCCGGCCAATGTAAAAATTTCATAAAATCTTTAACTGTAAATCGGGGATAGAGAGTGATGTACCCTCTCGAGCTCCCCTTCATTTTGGTTTGAGGTGACTACGTTTTGTAACTGATTTTCTTCCTTTCCGTTATGTTCTAATCTATTCTTATACGAGTCACCTCCATAGTTTGGGAATAGCCCCTGTTTTATCGGCCTAGTGCCCTTTAGGTTTTAAGTGTTCATATCTAGGAGTGCAAATATTCGCCTCCATTCATTTTGTGTTCGGGTCATTTATTTAGCCGTTATTCTTGTTCCATGAAGACCCAGTAGGTTGGGTATTATATACCCCTGTATAATCCAGAAATTGTAAGTTGATGTCGCCTTGAATAGGCTTGGAAAACTGAGAGCCTGTTAGCTCTTTTTCAAAGTTTTTTTAAGATTAACGAATGCCTCTTGAAGGCTAGATGATATAATTTTGGGAGCAAGTGCTATTCGAATTAGGAGATTTCTGCCCTTGTATAAATTTGTGCTCTTTTGTAAATTCGAGCTAGTAGCTCACGATATGTAAAGCTAGGGGCTTAAAGCCCAAAGTGTTAAGATTCTGAATCTTGGATTTTTCCCCATCTGTTTAATGATTGCTACCTGTACCTGTAAAAATTGTTATGTTTGAAGTTTTTGAAAATATAACCTTCAGTTTAAGTTTTAAATTCAATTCTTGACATTGTAGTTAGACCCATTCACCCCGGCACCTTCTTTCACCTCTGCGTGCCACAGATACCCCGGAACAATAATAATAATTCTACGTCTCACCAACTCCTTGAAATGTTTTCGGAGGCAAGTTTCCGAAATGTATTCCTTGGGACATCCTGAACGTGCTGGTAAAAAGGCTACCGTAAATGAGCACTTGGAAATGCGACCGTATTGGGTGGGGATAGAAACTCCTTAACCTGGGCTCAGAATGTCAGCGCTTTACCACCTGCACCACTCAGTGCGGTTATGTTTTAGTTTTGCATCAAAAATTAATTAAAATTCAGCTTTCTGACGCGCTGATCGTTTCTTATTTCAGTAGTTCACAGTAATTCTGTCAGCTACTCTCCCATTCTAGTAAATATTTATATTCAATTATTTTGTTCAGTGTATAAGATTGGATCTTCCGTCTGACGTACAGTGGGGCATGACCGTCGATGTTAGGCCCCTTAAAACAAGAAGCATCATCTGACGTGCAGCACTTCATATTTCGATATTTAACATTTTTTCTTTCCTAATAGGACTTGATTGTGAGCAATTAATGGAGGCAGCTAAGATGGAAATTACATCATTACACCTTGACAACGACGTCACATGCTGCTATTTGCATTCCACTAGATGATTCATGGACCTACTCCTGTTATATGGGATACACCTCAGTATTTCGGGGTAACCTGCTAATGGAAGGAAGTAGTCTAAACGAGAGCGGTGGAAAGTGTATATTTGATTGCTGCGAAAATAGGATGAGCTTTATAAAACAGAAGTCACATTCCTCAATACAGTGCCTTAGATCAACCAACAGATAGTCAAAATTGAAAATGAGACGTACATTTTTTTAAATGTGTATGAACATTTAACTACAAAGGGAACGTGGTGGTAGATAGCTTGGTATTAAAATTGTCTCTGGGACTGGTACGAACGATTCTGGTTTTAATTTCTGAGATATTACGAAATACAAGGGGTAGACATGAATATTTCAAGTAACTAACGAGGAACCCATTTTCTTTTGATTTCGGGAAATTACAATATAGTTGATATCATTTAAGGTGCCTTACAATTTCTAGTTCGCGTGCGCAGTATTAGCTGCTTCAGGAAATCATAGTCCCTAGGATAACCATGAACGATTAAACTTTCAGTGGTGTGAAAAGAATCTGCGTTTGTATAGGAAGATGATCTATAGGAGAAAAGATTTGTGGTCATCGTCGGGGTTGACAGAATGATCTGAGCGAACTCCTTCAGTGTGATAAATAGAGCCCGGAATTTTAGGTAGTCATAGGTTAGAATGCAAAAACAGAAACGATTAACAAGTATAGTCTACCCTGTACAACGGTTATGGTTTGAGATTTGCATAGACATTAGGGGTACAGTCTATAGAACTCCTGTAATTTATGTTACCCTTGCTACATTATGGAAGAAAGGGTTGCATGACATTTCCTACGAACCAGATTACTTTGCATTCTAACCTATTACCACCTAAAAATCTGAGCTCTAGTGATAAACTATTCGGGAAAATCAGTTATGCAGCCACTTCTGAGGAGCGTGTACTCAATCGCCTCGCAGTACTAATATTATTGTCCTGCATGAATCACAGCTGACATTGCGCATGTAACTAAACCTTGTGTGGCAGTTTTAACAATATTAACAACACTGTTTATTCTCGATCATGAAACGGAATGAGTTCGTCGTCTATTTTGCATAGAACTGTGTCCTGATAAAAGCCTTCCTGGAGCTTAGATAATGCTTCATTATCATATAATGTGTTATTGCTGGTAACTTTGAAAAGAAATGGTCAGGAAGGCGGATTAAATCATTCTGTACAAGGAATGGCTGTGAGTGTCCTCTTCAATAAAGTCTATGTTATATTTTTGATACCCTTATAATCAAGGAAACGAAACATTAATTAAGAAGAGGAATTAAGGATTGAAATAATTTATCGTGGGAAATACTCGATACATTTCCAAGTTCTTTAAAATCATTTAAGAAAATACTTGGGAAAAAATTAATAGGGGCGATCTGGATGACAGCCCTAAATGCATATCAGCGATGATTGATTGATTGATTGATTGATTGATTGATTGATTGATTGATTGATTGATTGATTGATTGATTGATTGATTGATTGATTGATTGATTGATTGATTGATTGATTGATTGATTGATTGATTGATTGATTGATTGATTGATTGATTGATTGATTGATTGATTGATTGATTGATTGATTGATTGATTGATTGATTGATTGATTGATTGATTGATTGATTGATTGATTGATTGATTGATTGATTGATTGATTGATTGATTGATTGATTGATTGATTGATTGATTGATTGATTGATTGATTGATTGATTGATTGATTGATTGATTGATTGATTGATTGATTGATTGATTGATTGATTGATTGATTGATTGATTGATTGATTGATTGATTGATTGATTGATTGATTGATTGATTGATTGATTGATTGATTGATTGATTGATTGATTGATTGATTGGGCGGTATAGCCGAATGGGACAACCATTATACAGTAGTTATATTGCCGAAAATATAGTGTCGGGCATGGCTGGCAGAGCGGAAAGTACGTATAATTTCAATTATTGACCTGCAGGTATCCCCATAGAACCCCAATTCAGTGTCAAAGAGCAGAATATGGTTCTTTACCTTGTTGAAATGGTTAACGCATCTCTATTAAAAGCTATGTGTGTCACGTTTTTCAGCTATTAGATAATATGTGTCGTATAATTTCTGATGATACCGGTCGGTCAATACCGTGAATAATTGAAATATTCTGAAGCTCATGTACTATGTTGCCATATGTTGATAGTCATCGCTTTACGGGACTCTTCAGCTACTTTAAAATCACACCTGTACAGTAATTATTCCTAATTGTTTCCTATTCCTGTTAATATCCTAATGCCAAATGTACTGTTATTTACTTTCTTCTGTCTCCATCAACGTTTTAATGCTGTTTATATTCTTCTACATAAGACCCCGTCTCCGAGCGGAGGTTGGCGATCCACGTAATTAGCTCTGATCTTGACAGCGCAGAACTGAATGCCACTTCCGAAGTACAGCAAAACCATCTTCGAAGGTCTTTCAGCCATGAATGCCTTCTTCTCCCAACAGATCTCTTCCCCTGTATCTTTCCTTCGATTATAAGCTGTAATAACTGACACCTCTCGCCTCTCATGATATGTCCTAGGTACTGTGTTTTATGGTGAGCAGTAGTTCTTTTTTTCTTCATCCGGCTGTTTATATTGAGTTGTTAATTTTCGATATTTTTAGTTGTCTATTAGATGATTTAATTGTATTGCCTTTGTTCATTGTTATTTGATGTAGTTAAACTTTATCCTTGTGGATGTCCAAAATGTCTGGAGAGTCGCTGAGTTTCTCCTTAAATGTAAACTGGGTTGGGATTTGGAAACTTCGTTCCTACCGTTAATAGCATGAGTGTTTGAAACGACAGCATCCGCAAGATGAACATAATACTGAATACGATATAATATACTATCCATCCCTTGTCTTAGAATAGGACTGTTACTACCAGTGATAACCAAAGTATGATCTCGTAACGTCCATCTTCGTGAATACTTTGTTGTTAAGCCTGTGCCTTTTGCTTGATTATATTTACCGTTCACGGGAGTACATGACCTCAGTCTGATCATTCCAGATAACAGACATGTGACTGTTAACAATTCCTGTTGACTAAAGATAATAAACGACGCCTCCCTTATCACCTGGATTTAGCTGTATAATTTTCCGCTACATTCACTGCTCTCAGAATTCATTCGCTGACAGCACAGAAACAGACAATCCAGTAGACAGGTCAATGAACACCCAAAATAATGGCATGAGTTGGCCTTCTGAGTATTTAAGCACACATCTCCTAGCAGCACAGTTGTTGTAACAAGTTTACATATTAATCTTCAAGAATGTGATTGATTGATTGATTGATTGATTGATTGATTGATTGATTGATTGATTGATTGATTGATTGATTGATTGATTGATTGATTGATTGATTGATTGATTGATTGATTGATTGATTGATTGATTGATTGATTGATTGATTGATTGATTGATTGATTGATTGATTGATTGATTGATTGATTGATTGATTGATTGATTGATTGATTGATTGATTGATTGATTGATTGATTGATTGATTGATTGATTGATTGATTGATTGATTGATTGATTGATTGATTGATTGATTGATTGATTGATTGATTGATTGATTGATTGATTGATTGATTGATTGATTGATTGATTGATTGATTGATTGATTGATTGATTGATTGATTGATTGATTGATTGATTGATTGATTGATTGATTGATTGATTGATTGATTGATTGATTGATTGATTGATTGATTGATTGATTGATTGATTGATTGATTGATTGATTGATTGATTGATTGATTGATTGATTGAGCTTTGAAAACATTATTAACATACAAAATAACGAAAGGAAGACGAAAAGACAAGTTACAAATTAATTTCTAAATATTTATAAATGTTGGATCATCTAGAATAGCATCCAAAACGTCAATAAAATCTGTCGAATGTGAAGACTGGGAACATTCCTCAACAACATGTTTCCTTTTTATTTTTTTAATCTGTGAAATCCATTTTTTTTCTTCTTGAACTCGGGATTTTCTCCAAACTTTTACAACGCGTCAGCGCATCTACCACGATTTGTTCTGATTCTCTTCAGCATCGACAACGCCTGAGAAAAATAAGCAGCTGTAGGGTAGAGATGTTAAACAATTTTTGCTTCCAGACCAGATTAATATTCAAGTTAGTGCGTACCAGGTTCTTAGCTGCCCTGATTGAAAAGTGCCTAGAACGTAGCCTGTTTATCTCAGTGGCTACTATTTCCTCGTGGATTATCACATTAGGTTTCCTTAGTAGATGATGAGATGGTGAATATAACTCAGGGCTGGCAGTCAGAATGTCGGGTTGGATATCACTGTGCCTGTTATGACGCACATAGTGAAATTTGGGTGTAGAATACTTGGTCCTTATATTCGAATTCGTAATTGTTATAAGATTATCGATATACTTGAAAAAATTGTAGTTTGTAGAATTCTGGGACGTAAAACCATTAACATTATTAACTATATCTTACAAAACTATTCGACTTGTACTGTACTGCACAATATGTTTCAGAATAAGCTTTTGAAAATATAAATATAAATATAAATATAAATATAAATATAAATATAAATATAAATATAAATATAAATATAAATATAAATATAAATATAAATATAAATATAAATATAAATATAAATATAAATATAAATATAAATATAAATATAAATATTCAAGGCAATGTCATCCGCGAAAGCCAAGCAATCTACATATATGTTATTGTGATAAATTTCAAATATATTGTATAGTATTTTACGTATTTAATAATTTTCATTATATTAGTAGATAGCTGTTGCAAATATATAAGTCGTTTTGAAGCCTGAATTTACATTTTTTTTTAATTTTACGTACTCAGTATACAAATGTATTCACTGGGGAAAAGTATGTGAAGTACGGCAGATGTCATCATTTATTTTCTTATGCTTACGGTGCGCATATTTTGATGTTTTCATTTAGTCATCAGTCCGTAGACAGATTTGGTGGAGACCTATATGCAACCTCATCCTCCCCCAACACTTTCATTCCTACACATCTATTGCGTCTTGTATCTGTTCTGATCTGTTTGTCATATTCATATCCTGGACTTTTTTTTTCTTTTTTGCTATTTGCTTTAAATCGCACCGACACAGATAGGTCTTCTGGCGACGATGGGATAACAAAGGGCTAGGAGTGGGAAGGAAACGACCGTGGCCTTAATTAAGGTACAGCCTGGTGTGAAAATGGGAAACCACGGAAACCATCTTCAGGGCTGCCGACAGTGGGATTCGAACCCACTATCTCCCGAATACTGGATACTGGCCGCACTTAAGCGACTGCAGTTATCGAGCTCGGTATCCTGGTCAATCACCAACGTTCGTACTCTCCTTCAGAAGCCATCTGTAGAAGTAATGTTTGTCTCAGAATGAGTTCTATGAACTTATTTCCTCTTCTGATCAAATTTTGGCCAATCGTTCTCTCACCAACTCTATTCAGTATCTCTATGTATTCATTCCGAAGGCTGGTTTGATCCTCAACAGCTCCGCCATCAGCTGTCATAGATGGCCCAGGCGTCACTGAAGGGGCGTACTAGGGAAATGGGGTAGTTTCCCGTTGCTCTCCTCACTGAGCCAGAAATTGCTATTACATATCAGTCTGCAAAGCCCACTGAAATGCATGTACCAACCGACCCAATGAGCGACATTTTTAAACAATTCATTACAGGGACTGGCTGCATAAAGAATGGTATTACTAGCATCGCTCATACCTCAGTCACTTTCATATTGTCAAAGCCAAGGATGAGACTGAGACAGGTCAATGAAAGTAACAAATGTATTCTAGCCCATACCAGAAGACATAGTGCACTGCAAACACTACATCTTGCCAGAAAAGGCATTATCTCCTGGTATGTAATTCGATATGTCCACCTCATCTGTCCATTACATTTTAAAAATATTTCTATTGTCTTTTTCCTGCGCTAGTTATTGCCCATGTTACACTCTCACACAATTCTAGTGACGAATTTATAGGAACTAATTGATTAGGGTTATAAAGGACTATGACCCTGCAATTTATCCAACCGTTTAACAGTAATACAGTGTAGGTGAGTGAACCCCAATAACATAGAGGGCGAAGTCACCTCCGTACAGGCCATGAAGGCCCTTGGAGAAGTGGAAGGTAAAGGCTTCGACCATTGTTAACCTCGGCACGTGATGGGGTAGAGTGGTTAGCTCTACGCCCGGTGCCTTTGCCCCCAGGAATTAACCTGGTACTCATTTTTGGTGTAGGCTGAGTGAACCTCAGGGCCATATCCACCTCCGGAAGTGGAAATCTCGTTTCTTAAATTTACGACTTCCTGACGGGGAATCGAATCTACGTCCTTCCGGGCGAACCGAGCAGGCCTTTACCGCCTCGGCCAGGCAGCCCCTAATAACTTATCATATCGTAATATATATCATTGATCTTAATACGTAGACTTTCACGACTACTGAATGACATAATAATACTTAATTTGGGGATATAAGGTCGGGTAATGTTAATAATCTGCTGACGAGTTTCGATCCTGCAACCAGGATCGTCTTCAGAGCAATAAAAAGTAATGTATAGGCAACTATCACTCCATAGTAACCAGACTCGAGACAGAGAGACCCTGTTAGAAATATAGTTCATTCCAGGGCAACCAGATTCAAGGAGAAAGATGTTGACTAGTGAACTAAAAAATAATTTTAACAAAGCTGACGGCTATATGCTGAGTAGATCATGGCTACCCTCCATGATTAACTCGCCAACATATTTCTCCTTGACTCTGGAGGTCCTGGAATGAACTATATTTCTAACAGCATATCTCTATCTTGAGTCTGGTTAATGTGGAGTAACAGCTGCCCTGGAGACGCGTCGACAGATTATAAACATTAACATTACGCGACCTTATATCCCAAAACTAAGTATTAATATACGGTATAATTTATGTTATTTGAAGAAGATTTCTTCTGCCTAAATATGAGCTCCGCCTCCCCCTCTTCACACCGTTCTAAAGTTGAATGTTCGAATATGAAGACGGGGATCTCGCAGGCTATATTTTACTTAACATTGGCAACAGAGTGGTCACTATTTCCATCTGGCTCTTGCGTTCAAATTACATATTCAGGTCTCATTGCGGCTAAAGCTGTCGGTTCCACGAGCCACATTCTTTTACGAACAAAAAAAGATATCCACAGCATTTCTTCAAAATCCATTAAAAGAACAAACCTCATCTTAACCGAATTAAAATGTTGTTCCTGATGCAATTCACGTCTTGTTAAACACCAATTTGGAATGCGTCTCTTGTTCTGTTGCAGCGCGCCGCTCCCTGGAGCCCGCAGGCGTCGGTGACGGCAGACGGTGAGTAGACTTATTTACCGGCACTCAGCCTGATGAGGTGGGGGAGCATCCCCTCGCTCGCATGTTCTAAACGGTATTTTCTGTGTTTACTGTATACTGTTCTAAATGAATAATTTGAGGTTGTAAGTAAAACTGTACCCATTTATAACTTGTATGATGAATGCTACAACAATAATATTCTACCTACGAGAGTATTTCAGTAAGTAAGAGAATATGACATATCAGTGCGTACATTTGAACACCTTCTAAATACGCTATGAAAAGTCTGTGAATACTGGAGAAGAAAGATAGCACCTGTTCAACGTATGCTTAACTGATGTAAAGATATGAAACTGCAATAGTGTTGGGACATTCGATTCATTTTACTGGATCGGTTCATTAGATTCGGTTCAAGTTACTGAATCGATACAGTGATCCGATTCACAGCACATTAGAGTCACCGTTTCCATTACAACTGTGTGTACTGATAGGCAGCAGCAATAGCAATCAATGCTCGCTGCTGCCATCTCATTTTCGTTCTATGAACTACTTTTCTATGCTCATCTAGCTTTCAGATTCAAGTTTCTGCTGCAGCCACCTCTTCGCATCAAGTTTTGATGTTACAAAGCCTGCCCACCCCCCATCCCCGTAAAAACTCCATTAAATAAGTAGAGGAGAGTCGTATAATATGGAATACCATTTACTTTTGGCAGTATAACTTCTTACCGAAATCGGTTATGACATATAAATAAATATGGTTTGAAAATTCAAATAATTAGCCAAGATTCTCTATATTTTTAAATTTTAAATTGTTAATGTCTTCCCGTCAAAATTATTTCTTTCAAAAGGTTGCACTTGGTGGGTAATACGGAATAGTCGGCTAATATGGAATAGTAGGGTAAATAATATGTAAATTAAAATACAACTTCAATAAATTCATTCAGTTATATTTAAGGAATGTTCTTACAGGTGGACGTACAGAAATTTTAAAAATCGAAAGAATAAAATTGGTAATTAACTTAAATGATAATCTGTATACACTAATTATTCAGTGTTTTCTTTTTACAGTCACTTGTTCATTCAGTGACAAAAGTCGCAGATGCAGAAACTGAGATCTATAGGTAATTAAATGTTATAATATATCAGGATTAATGCAATTAATTTTAATTAATTTTAAACATCATTTTACTTTGAAACTAAAACAGTATTCCATATATCTCGACACACCATGTATGAATTAAAGGATTCGTCATGCCCTAAACTTTGCACAACCAGGAAGTTACACTGGTGTAGCAATATAAGCAACTCTTGTACAATATGTAACATTGGATTTCCCAGGACTAAACTCAGTTTTGGTAATTAATACAAGCTTTAAAAGAATTACCAGCAAAAGCTTTTCAAATATGAAAAACAAATATTCTTGCTCCACGCACTAACCTCACTCACGAGCATGTCGAAACTGAATACAAAGCATCATGAGAACATTTACCGTAATTCGACGAGTTTCCACGTGAGAGCAGTACCTTACAGGCAAGATATTGTGGTACTCCTAATTGCCCGTCTATTCCATATTACCCGATTCCCCTCTATATAAAATTAGATTATAAAATTAAATTATCTGTTCATAATCATCCATGATCTGCGTTTATGGTGTCGATGTCCCCCAGGTGGCAGATTCAATCTCAGTTGTTTAGCTATTCTTTTCAAACAACTTGGAAATTTCACTGTATTCACGGTTTTCTGATTCAACATGTTTTTATTAAGTTATTGCGTCAGTCGGCTCACTTAATCACAGTCCACGTGCACCGGTGTTATGATGCCACATACGAACTGAGAGAATACCGAGCCGTACTTCCCAATATAAAACAGATAATTTTGAGTGGTTGTGACCATGACTCATAGTCATCGACTAGGCTAGACTGCTGAGTTTAATTAATTGTCGAATGTCAAGTAAGTTACAATACACTGACTGACAGAGCAAATGCAACACCAAGAAGGAGTGGTCAGAACTTTATGCCAATTGCAGGGTAGATTGACGTCACTGAGGTATGCTCATGATATGAAATGCGCCGCTGTGCTGCGCACGTAGCGAACGATAAATGGGACACGGCGTTGGCGAATGGCCCACTTCGTACCGTGATTTCTCAGCCGACAGTCATTGTAGAACGTGTTGTCGTGTGCCACAGGACACGTGTATAGCTAAGAATGCCAGGCCGCCGTCAACGGAGGCATTTCCAGCAGACAGACGACTTTACGAGGGGTATGGTGATCGGGCTGAGAAGGGCAGGTTGGTCGCTTCGTCAAATCGCAGCCGATACCCATAGGGATGTGTCCACGGTGCAGCGCCTGTGGCGAAGATGGTTGGCGCAGGGACATGTGGCACGTGCGAGGGGTCCAGGCGCAGCCCGAGTGACGTCAGCACGCGAGGATCGGCGCATCCACCGCCATGCGGTGGCAGCCCCGCACGCCACGTCTACCGCCATTCTTCAGCATGTGCAAGACACCCTGGCTGTTCCAATATCGACCAGAACAATTTCCCGTCGATTGGTTGAAGGAGGCCTGCACTCCCGGCGTCCGCTCAGAAGACTACCATTGACTCCACAGCATAGACGTGCACGCCTGGCATGGTGCCGGGCTAGAGCGACTTGGATGAGGGAATGGCGGAACGTCGTGTTCTCCGATGAGTCACGCTTCTGTTCTGTCAGTGATAGTCACCGCAGACGAGTGTGGCGTCGGCGTGGAGAAAGGTCAAATCCGGCAGTAACTGTGGAGCGCCCTACCACTAGACAACGCAGCATCATGGTTTGGGGCGCTATTGCGTATGATTCCACGTCACCTCTAGTGCATATTCAAGGCACGTTAAATGCCCACCGCTACGTGCAGCATGTGCTGCGGCTGGTGGCACTCCCGTACCTTCAGGGGCTGCCCAATGCTCTGTTTCAGCAGGATAATGCCCGCCCACACACTGCTCGCATCTCCCAACAGGCTCTACGAGGTGTACAGATGCTTCCGTGGCCAGCGTACTCTCCGGATCTCTCACCAATCGAACACGTGTGGGATCTCATTGGACGCCCTTTGCAAACTCTGCCCCAGCCTCGTACGGACGACCAACTGTGGCAAATGGTTGACAGAGAATGGAGAACCATCCCTCAGGACACCATCTGCACTCTTATTGACTCTGTACCTCGACGTGTTTCTGCGTGCATCGCCGCTCGCGGTGGTCCTACATCCTACTGAGTCGATGGCGTGCGCATTGTGTAACCTGCATATCGGTTTGAAATAAACATCAATTATTCGTCCGTGCCGTCTCTGTTTTTTCCCCAACTTTCATCCCTTTCGAACCACTCCCTCTTGGTGTTGCATTTGCTCTGTCAGTCAGTGTACTAACATCATTAACGTAATAGCCTACTTGCTAGCTGCTTTTAACACTGCAAATAAATCCAACTATGACTTAAACCTCCCTGTAAGAAGAGGACAGTGAATGTTAGTGGGTATTATTTCCGAATGAACTGAGAGCGAGAGCCCGTTATAGAAGTTCGGCTCCCCAGCAATGTCCAGTGTTCCGATAATGAACCGTGTGTGTGTTCTCATTGATCCGTGAGTGCGCCACTCAGCACTGTCTATTGCTATTCAGCTGAATAGTGTGCCATGAGCTCACCGTTAGTGCGATTCGATTCACTCGGACAGTTTGAATGAATCTAATTACCGTAATAATTTTAATGTTAAGAATATAACGTCCCACTAACTACTTTTATGGCCGAGGTGTCGGAATTTCGTCCCGCAGGAGTTCTTTTACCAGCCAATGAATCTACCAACACAAGGCTGACGTATTTGAGCACCTTCAAATACCACCAGACTGAGCCAGGATCGAACCTGCCAATTTGGGGTCAGAAGGCCGGCGCCTCAACCGTCTGAGCCACTCAGTCCAGCATTGAATGAATATATACATTGCTTCGAATCATGCACTCAGTACCGGTAGCAAGAACTAAACTGCAAGGTGGCTTCCTTGTAAAGCTCAGTTGAATTCACCCGCGAAGCGATGTGATTGGCTAACTTCAGCAGTTGATAAAGTAACAACGACGCGAGATATCGAATTATTTTCTTCAAATTATGTATTAGTATGACCAACCCTCTAACGTTCATATACTCGGTTCACATTGTTTCCGACCACCTTGTATAATCACATATAATGAAGATTCTGTGTCGGTTCTGCAATATAAGATTCTAGAAACTGCCTTGCTGAATATTAGCAGATTTGCATCGATTTGTGTAAGTTGTGGATACTGGTATACTAATTCTGACTTAAGAATGCGAGAATACATGACTTCTATGTGTGAAAAATGAAACTCAAATATCACAGCTTCACCTGCCATTCATCTCGCTCACCGTTATATAACATACTATACCATTTCATTTGCAGTAAATAACCGCGAGCTTAATACTGTATCAGAGAATTTCTAGTCCTTTCAGACCCTGCCCACCCGTATGCGCAGTTTGAACCTGTATAGTTCTTGCAATTTCCTCGTTAATGACCCGCACGCTTTTGATGCCTAGCTGGCCGGCTGTGATTACATTGCTTGACCGCGAGTTGCCAGGAATTCCCCAACTCGAGACACAGCGTTTTCAACTTTCTGTCATAACTACTAAGTGCGGGCAACGAGACTGGACGGAACTGTGTGCAGCTGTGCAACACTGGAGACCTGACAAGTGAGCCGGCTTCAGGACCGGCACGCTTTTGAAGCACTCTACGTGGACTGTCACTGACATAGCAAGCATCTGCTATTGGTCACAAAGTAGGTGACTGTAGACAGGTGACTGTAGACAGTTACTGCTGAGGGTCGTACTGCTCAACGTTTGAGTCGCCGATCGTTAACGAAGAAACTGAGAGAACTATACTACACGTTTGAACTGGCTCATATTGCGATAATCGCCAAAGAGGTGCAGCACTGGGATCTCCCTATAGAGGGATGTAAACCATTTCAGAAATTTTCGTGAAGTATAGTATGCAATATATACAAGGACATTATTTTATCTATTCAGGGGATTCTCACTCACCCAGTCGCCCGCGCTGCGAGCCTTTCTCCCGCCAAGCAAATCGCCGTTATGCGCTTCTCAGCTCCTCAAGCATCCCTCCTATGCAGTCTGCTGTGAGCGTTATCAGCGTAAGGTTCAGTTTAGTCAAGTGTTCACGTGTTTAGTGCTCAGTGTGTTGTTCCAATGCCATTTTCAATACGCTAGCGTGTGTGTATGCATAATACCTTCATAAAGTACAAAAAATCTTGTGGAAAAACACGCGCTGGCCGCATTACGGCAAAGTATTTGGCGGGAGACAGGCTAGCAGCGCAGGGGACCGGGCGAGTGAGAATCCCCCGAATAGATAAAATAATGTCCTTGCATTTAACTATTCAAAAACCGTGTAGGTATATTATTAGAGTGTATTCAGTCCTCTAAAATAATGAAACTGATTCAGAAAATCTCATGAAGTGCAGTAAAGTTGTGTGCCACCCTTAAAATTGAAGTGCTCCAACAATATGCGTCATTTAATGGAGAAAATGGTGTGTGATTACAGCAAAATTGAACTATTAAACAGACAAATAAATTGAGAAAAGTCGTTATGACCAAAAACACACAAATTGACAAATTTATGTAAAAAAAAAATTGATATTTTCCCCATATTTTTTTTATTTTTTCAGGACGAAAACATATATAGACCTCATAGACATGTTGTCGTGGAAGTGGCGGGAGTGGCAGGAACTCTCTATCCACACAAGTAACAGTGATGAGCTGTTTGTAGAACTAACTCGGGTTTCCGCTTGCCTAACATCACATGTCGCCGCGTTTCATGTGGTAACACTGCTCTATCTAGAGCTCGTAACGTCCATTAGCGCACCACTTAAGGTTTCCCTGTCAATGTAAATGGAATTATGGTCTCACTTTGTAGCCATGAGATCATTTTTAGCCGTTCATCTTCCAGGCATTTAACAACTTACTCTTTTCCAAATTAAAGAAAATGAATGTCGATCTTTAATTAGGCCAGCTTCTGTTCTTATTTTGCCATCATCTAGGTCCGTATTCTCAAACTGGGAGAGAGCGTTTCGTGAAGAATTGACAACTTACTCCAAAGTAAAAGGAAAGTGACCTCAGGTGTACCTTACCCAACTTTTCACCGAATATTAAGGAGGCCTTTAAATGAAAACAATCCATCTCGTGAGATTAAAAACGAAAGCAAAAAGTAAATGTCTCTTTAAAGTGAAAAGAGCTCTTCCTATGCATTTGAATTGTTCATCATCATCATCATCGTCGTCGTCGTTGTCAGCATCATCATCATCGTCATCATCATCATCAGCCAGCCGAATATCATACAATGAGGTCTCAATCCATCTTTTCATCGCCGTCCAGTAGATTTTTTCCTAGTTTGTGAATAATGTTATATTTGCATATGTCCATTCTCCCAAGATGTCTCCTCCAGTTTTGTCTTTGAGGGTCCATATACTGAAGTAGAGATTCTGTTATTAAAGTCAAATTGTTGTTGTTAAATAATCAAGTAAATTATTGTGGCTGAACATTTTATATTTATGTATTTATTTATCTGTTTATTTATTTCACCGAGCTCGATGGCTGCAGTCGCTTACGTGCGTCCAGTATCCAGTTTTCGGGGGATAGTGGGTACGAACCCCACTGTCCGCAGCCCTGAAGATGGTTTTCCATGTTTTCGCATTTTCAAACCAGGCAAATAATTCGGCTGTACCTTAGCTAAGGCCTCGGCCACATCCTTCCCATTCCTAGCCCTTTCCTGTCCCATCGTCGCCAGAAGACCTATCTGTGTCGGCGCGACGTAAAGTAACTTTTTAAAATTTATTTATTTATTTATTTTATTATTCAATCTTCTCTTCAAGCCAACACTTTGCATCTGAAGCAGCAGTCTGATACTGACATTTACTTCACGTATGATTAAAACAATTTGAATAAATGGAATCCACCGAAACCTGTCCGAAAATTAATAAATATTGCAACATTTGAAAAAGTCCAATGAAAATGAATTCAAGGTATTTTCTTTTTGTTCTTACGGATTAATCAGTTGGGTGAACCTTTGTGAATTCCCCGGTATTAAGGCAGTTGTCCATAGTGGATTTTCTTTCTCATATATTTCAGTTTACGTTCTAGTTCTGGAAAAAAAATACTTACTGCACTCTTGTAAATGTTATAAATAATGGCCTGGTGCAGGTCTTTTGATTTGACACCCGGAAGCGACTTGCAAGTCGTGATGAGGAGGAAATTATAATGTAAGCGGCAAGTACAGCCAGTCGCCGTGCCAGGGAAATTAATCAATTATGATTAAAATTACCGACCCTTCCGGGAATCGAACCCGGATCCCCCGTGACCAAAGGCCTCCACGCTAACCATTTAGTCATAGAACCGGACTTGTAAATGTTGACCGAGCAGAATGTCCAAGCTCTGCATTCGGGAGAGGCGTGAGTTCGGACCCCACCACCGGTTGTCGTGAGAATGGTTTATGTGGTTCCCATTTTCACTTCTAGGCAATATCGGGGCAGTTCGAATTCATAGGGCACAACCGATTACGCCCACCTCCTTACCCAATTTCATTCACTGCCATTTATTTCATCTTCATTAGCACCTTATCTAAGGCCGGTGTGAGGGAGTGCACCCGGTCATAAAATCGTGCCAAGTAAATTAATTCCACCTCATCTCTGACCCCGCATCAAGGAACGGGACTATTGCAAAAGTTGAAATCTTCTTCATTATTCTCAAATGTAAGTGTGAACCATATATTTTTCATAGTAACAGTATAGTGAGGTGAGGCGGGGGATTTACAGAGTTTGTAAATGTTGCCGCCAACTGGAAGATTTTGGAAAAACTGAGCTCAGTATTAAAGTAGTTTACCGTAATGATTTAAGGAGTGTTCATTTCATAATCCTCCATTCTTAAGTGCGTAAACATAAAAACTTTCATTTATTACGTTTAGCTCAGTCATGGCTTCCGGTTTTCATGTCAATATGATTTTTTAATACCACAAAATAATTCAGATATCAAAGATTTCTAGTTTAAGCAGTAAGAGTCGAGGAATTGGAAGCTTACATTCTGGAGATTGTGGGTTCGATCCATACCATCGGAATTCCCGAACATGATTCTCCGTGATTTATCATTTTCATATTATAGAAGAACAAGGACTGAGCCTCAATTAAAGCCACACCCGCTTCCAACCCACACAGACTCAACGCCTTCCTGTTAATGTGATAGTCTATATTTTTTTATTCGTTATGCCTAATTAAGGAGCACGTTTGATCTTATTAGCACTTCAGTGTTTCTCTTCCCAATATCTCTTCATGCTCTCGCTGTGTTCCTTTTTGCGTCGTTCTGTTCATCCTGTATTTAGTCGGGCGGGATTTACAGAAAATTTGTGTTTGTGTATTAAAGTTGTGAATTTATTTTATCTTGAATGGTTTCTCTATTAATGCCAATTTAATTTACGTTTTCACTGATTTCTTTTAGCGAAATATATGAGTTGTCATAAAATTTTAGTCAGCCGTTTCCTGATTGTATCTGTGACTTTTTCTGTAACTTGATAGATTTCATATGATTTCTTTTTTGTCCAAATTCCATTTTCACATTTTGGTCCTAAGGTTTTTCTGAGGATTTTCCATTCTTGTTTCTCGATCATCTTCATTCGAGATTTGCCACTAATCATAATAGTTACAGAGGCATAAAGTACTGTACATATATTTGTTAGTAAGTCATTAATATTCGCAAGAAAAGAAATATTTTCTCGTTTATGTAAGTTTTTCTTTTTTTTTGCTAGGGGCTTTACGTCGCACCGACACAGATAGGTCTTATGGCGACGATGGGATAGGAAAGGCCTAGGAGTTGGAAGGAAGCGGCCGTGGCCTTAATTAAGGTACAGCCCCAGCATTTGCCTGGTGTGAAAATGGGAAACCACGGAAAACCATTTTCAGGGCTGCCGATAGTGGGACTCGAACCTACTATCTCCCGGATGCAAGCTCACAGCCGCGCGCCTCTACACGCACGGCCAACTCGCCCGGTTTATGTAAGTTTACTGCTGCTACTACCCATAGGGGTACTGCTAAATCTACCGACAGGAAGCTGACGTATTTTGCATCATCAAACAGCCTAATAGAAAATTGGGTGCTCACAAAAGTCACAGTAATAATAACGTATTAATTATGAATAAAATGTTTGTCACTAGCCTAACTGCGCTCTGTGTATTTATGTATTCATTGATGAAGAACTATGACAGGCTTTCGGCCTAAATACATGTTCCCGTTAAAAAGAAAAAAGTGTAAATTAAAAAAGAAAAAAGAACTAAATCTATCATGTGGACTCTCACATGGGCGGAAAACCGGGCCACGTGCAAGAGCCACCCTTTTAACTACCTTGTTCCCGTTACAATGAAGAAATACAAAATCAAAATAAACTATGTCTACTATGTGGAAGCTCACATGGGCGGAAACCCGGACCACATGCAAGCGCCACCCTTATAACTGCCGTGTTTCCTTTACAATAAAAAAGAAGCATATAAAAATATACTTCGTCTACTATGTGGACGCTCACATGGGCGGAAAATCTATCCACATATAAGCGCCGACCTTACAACTACTCTACTGATCGGCCATGCCATCCCCCCCCCCCCTCCTGGTGAGGAAAAAAAGGAGCCGCCCTCTCTGGAACGAAATTGCACTCTATGTTAAGATATCACTCTTTACATATTGAGTCTAACGAGTTCAGGGTTGTCTTCGTTTGTCAAAATAAATAAATAAATAAATAAATAAATAAATAAATAAATAAATAAATAAATAAATAAATAAATAAATATCAAAACTCAGTTTACAGACACGATTATTCTGTGCTTCTTCGATGCCAGCACATACCCAATAACATAATACACAATAACAGTAACTCAAAATAGTCTACATCAGCTTAAAGACCGCCGGATACCAAGGAGTATGGCATTGCGGCATACTGAAGTCTAAAATAAAGACTATTGCTTTTCAAATAAGTATGAGTTAGTATAAAATCCGTAGAGATGGCAACACCATCCAGTAAGGTTTGGTTGCTGGAGTTCTGAGGGCACAATGGAAGTGTGCACTTCGCATACAATAATAGGTCTATAACGTATGATGTCATCATCACTCGCGCATGCGCAAAACCTGCCACAGTAAGAGCACAAGACCGGTGTGCACATGCAAGGAATGCTGGAAGTTAGAAGCATAGAACCCGGCAAATTTATAATGGGGGAAACCGTAATTCTAATTAATAATTTACATATCGAGTAATTAAAGGGTAGCGGGTGTTCACATGCACTTGTGCCCTTCTAGACGAGCCGACGCTGTTTGGTTTTCTACGCAACCCACCCCTTCCGAGATAATGACGAGGTGCGTGTGCTTATCAACAAAGTGTGTTCGGCTCCATGGCTAAACGGTATGCATGTTGGCCTTTGGTCCTTGGAGTCCCAGGTTCGATTCCCGGCCGGGTCGGGGATTTTAATTTCTCCGGTCTGGGGACTAGGCGTTTGTATTCGTCTTAAATGTATACGTTCAATTCATCAAGAATCAATTCATAATTAATAATCAGAAACATACAAAATTGTAGCTGGCTAAATGGTCGTAAGACCAAAATTAAAATAAATTAAAAAATTAACAAGACGTGAGCCAAGCACGACAACTACGCGCCTGACATCAAGGCGAATGGCGCATCTCTTCCTGTCTAAACTTCATACACAGTTCAAAAATATAGGGGAACATATTATTTTAACATCTGGTATATGAACGTTAAATTGGTAGATGAGGTTCCAATGGTCGTGCATCATACCTTGAGATCTTACCTACTCAGGGTATGTCGAATCGAAGTTATACTCCATTTGTAGGCGTAGTCATGCATTAAACTGTCAGGCGACCGCTCAAAACAAAGTGAACAGTGGTGCGTCCGTGTGTCATAGTGAGGTACACAGACTACTGCGGTCATTTGAGCACATTGTACGTAAACCAGCACATCCCATGAGACATCTTGACGAGGTTCAAGTCACAAGGGCCGTCACTTTGATCCAGAAAGGATGGCCTTTTCGTCGTGTTGCTGTGGAGGCCAGAGTCTCTCCGTCAGTTATTCAGTGCATGTAGAATCGCTACAGTGAGACTGCCTAGTTCACAAGCAGGACTGGACAAGGTCGTGGACGCACGACAACCACACCGGATGACCGATATCTGACCATCTGTGCGTTGCGGCGTCGTTCAGCAACTGCCAGAGAACTGCAACAAGACCTCAGGAGGGTCACTGGAGTCACGGTGTCTGACCAGACAGAAAAGAACAGGTAAGAGAAGTGTCCTTACGACCCAGACGTCCTTTTTGAGTGTTCCGTTTAACGCAGCAAAATCGCTCAGCTCGCCTTCTGTGTGTCCGTACCCACGTCAACTGGCAACTTCGCCACTGGAGACCTGTGTTGTTCACAGACGAGTCAAGATTTCCCGTGACACATCGTGATGGACGCAACGTGTATGGAGTTGCCGTGGTGAGCAGTACATGCCAAATGTTGTCCAGGAAGGCGACCGATTCGGACAAGGTCCTGTGATGATTTGGGGTGGCATCAGTATTGATGTCCGTACAGATCTTGTCGTCGTCCGTGGTAATCTTACCGCTGCGGGGTACATCGAGTAGATACTGCTACAGCATGTGTTGGTTGCTGCATACGGTGTTGGCCCTGAATTCGTACTCATGCTCGACAATGCCAGGGCCCATGCAGCGCGCATCACCAGAGCTGTCTTGCGAGACTTGGACATTCAAGAGATGGCATGGCCAGCAGTGAGTCCCGACCTTAATCCAATCGAGCATGTTTGGGATAGGCTTGACAGAAGTGCTCGTGGGCGTCCTGTTCCATCACAGACTCTCCAAGACCTCGGACAGCCTCTCATTGAAGAATGGGACCTGATACCGCAACGCGACCTCCGTCGACTTATACGGAGCATGCCACGTAGGCGTCCAGCTGTGATAAATGCTCGTGGAGGACATACACCATACCGAAGCTCTCCAACTGTGATAAAAATCCACCCTGGAGGACTGTTATTACTTTGTTTTCACCCCTATTTGGACATTTCCATTTGTGTTTTGAAAATGAACGCGAATCTGCCGATGTTCTTTTGTAATCTTTAGAATAAAGGTTTGGTGGGTCATATACCTGGGTGTGAGATATTGTTTTGTGGAGCATGGCATACGTTCAAAAACATGTTCCCCTATTTTTTTGAACTGTGTACCTACACATTCGAAAACCTTTAATATCTCCAAAAGTACTCGTCGTATTTGAAAAATAAGCACATCACGGTATTTGTCGCTCGATTCTTAATTAATCTACTGGGTGCAAGTAGTATAGTCCCATTTTAAAAACGAAGTTACTAACAGTTTCTCGGTAATTACGTATGTGATCGAGAGGAATAGGACAGTATTTTATGAGCCCCTTAATATATTATATTATAAGAAATTGAAAAAAGAATGTCTATATCTTTATCGAATCAGTAAATATTTGAGGTGGACAAGTTAGGTGAATCATCCTGTATATTAAATCCCCATTTCGTCTGTCATTCACAACGATTATGAAAACATGAGACTGTTTCAACAGTTGAAATTCGCACCAGATATATGTTGTTGTATCTCCGTTAGAAGAGAAATACAACGAAACTCTCACACCCAGAAATTTGGTATTTTTTAAAGAAAATTACGTGTTTGAAGCCTCGCAACAGGTGATTGCCAACGAACATAGAATAACGCAGAGATGGCGACTCATACTGCAACGCATTCGCTCGCCGAGGCAAAGGTTTGTCCCCTCACTATATTAGCAACGTCATCTGTGCAGCCAACGAGCGTAGAATAAGACAGGGTCTCTGCAGCGCCCAAAATCTCACGCGTGCAAATCGAGGCGCAAGAGCTCCGTGCACCGTGCATCGCTTACCCTCGGCTCGGCTCGGACCAACGCTTCGTCTCTGGGCTACTCGGCTAAGCTCGGCTTAACTCGGGTCAACTCGGCTTGGATTTGGAACGCTGCGGACCAAGTGAGGAAGAGGGAGACAGGGGGAGCGAGCGAGACAGGCGTGGGGAAAGAGAGAGACAACGCTATTGCTCCAAATCGAGGAGAGGGAGTCTGCACTCTGGTAAACCAAACAAAGTAGTCTTTTGCACCGTGCATGCACCCTGAGAGGCCCTGCCAATAAGATATGGTAGAGCACGTCACCAATGTGCAGCCAGCATTGAAGCCAACGGACACGCGTGATCGCCATATTGCTTGGGCTACAATATTATAGACCAACTGCCGTCTGTTATTGATCAAGTCACTGTACTTTAAGTGAACATAAGGATTCAGTTCTATTATTTGAGTTTATTGAGATGCTGAAAAGAGTTGCAACAAAGATGAGGATACGGACTTAGGGAAGAAATCAGAAATCTACTTATAAATGGCGGGAGGAGTTTGACTGTTGTAGAGCTAGACAAAAATATTCTTCGTGCAGAAATTCTGATGGGCTCAGTTTATGGAAGAACGTGTTTTATGCCATACCATTGATTCTTAAGCGGAGGCAATTTCCTCTAAATTTAGCCTTCACAGGGAACAAGGCACAGGCACAACTTGATCAAACTTTACACAAATTTGGGAAGAATCTCTCTACTCCAGTGTTTACTCATGGATAACTATAGATCTATATACTGTAGCTTTCTGAGTAGTTCGCAGATCCATAAACGCCAAAGTACAACTCCCATCTATAACTACAAACAATGTTGTTCATGAGGATATTTCGTAATTTCTGTTACTATTCTATACATAGTGACATGTATGTAACACGAGAAGTGTAACTTTTGTTCCTGAGATATATTAGCATATTCATTTCACGTTTCCAATTAAATTTTCCCGTGATGAGTGGCTCAGACGGTTGAGGCGCTTTCCGTCTGACCCCAAAAGTGGCAGGTTCGATCCTGACTCAGTCCGGTGGTATTTGAAGGTGCTCAAATACAGTATGTCAGCCCCGTGTCGGTAGATATACTGGCACGTAAAAGAACTCCTGCGGGAATAAGTTTCGGCACCTCGGCTTCTCCGTAAACCTTAAAAGCAGTTAGTAGGACGTAAATCAAAATAATCTTAATTAATAACATTTTACGTGCTAATTTTTACTGTCCGAGTCAGGCTTTCATTCTAGGCCTAGTTTTTAAATAATTGACTAAAGAAGAAATAATATGAATATGAACTTTATTGATGTCACGTCCCGCTAACTACTTTTCCAGTTTTCAGAGGCGGCGAGGTGCCGGAAGTTTGTCTCCCAAGAGTTTTTTTTTTTCCTTTTTTGGTTTGTACGTACCAGTAAAGGTACCGATATCAGGCTGCCGTATCTGAGTACCTTCAAATACTTGGATCGAACCTGCCAAGTTGGACTCAGAAGGCCAGTGCACTCCCGCCTTTGACCTACTCAGCTCGGAAGAAGAAAAACAGATTGGTTGCTAACCTTGTCTTTAAAAGCACATCTTCATACATTTCTGGCGCCTGCACATGACGTAAAAGACTTTCTTCCTGGCGACCAGAATGAAGTCGATACTCTCTCACAAGATTCTTTTTATCAGAGATGAGAGCGACTTCGTTAGTAACGAAGGATTAATAACAGGTTTAAAATAACACCTTGAGTTCGTGCCGTAACGTGATAAAGTAATTAAGAAAGCCAAGCTGCCGTGTTGCAATAACGAGGTAATGACGTGGCTAATTTGAAGGCTAGTGCGAGATAATGATGCTTGCTCTGAGGGTCGCAACCCCCTGCGGAGAGTACCCTTTGTCATTAGCTCTGCTCCTCGTTTATCGGACCAACAAGACGGTTTGATTGTGTGCGGTGCTTCCTCTGTTGTCCGGCCCTCATCTCATTGTGTCCTATTTGTACTGCTCAACAAATGGTTTGGATGGACAGCGACGACCTCAAACCTTAGAACCGCCATAACACCAGGATTGGAATATTACAGAATAGTGTAATGAATTTAGAATACATTTCACAGTTCACCATTTTACGAAAACATATTTCTTCATCTTCATCCTGGACATTTCCCCAGTTGGTTGGAAACGGCACTTCGTGTGGATTTGTCACATTTTTATGGCCGGATGCCCTTCCTCACTTCATTACGTCAGCCTTATATGGAGATGCATTCACTATTGGGTGTTTCTGTGGTGGTTGGTAGTGTGGGGTTAGAGGAATAAACCACTGAGAGTTAAAATCTCCAGCCCGGTCGGGAATCGAACTCGAGGAATTTTACCGACAGTAGGGTGAACATTCAGCGAACGAGCCGGACATAAATAAATAAATAAATAAATAAATAAATAAATAAATAAATAAATAAATCCGACGATGTTCTCTTGCTGTGCTCTGTCAAGGACAGGGATTGTGAACCTTTGACGACTTATGTCGCGCGCCGCACAATGTTTTTTTAACATTTAATAAACAGGTCGAAATGAGGTGGTAGTGGTGATTACTGTTTTAAGAGGAAGTACAACTGGGCAACCATCTTCTATGTAATAATAATCGGAGAGAAAACAATGGAAGGGATCCGACATTTCGAAACATGAAGATATCGGTCAGAGAAAGACAAGGTCCACGAAGGGCGTGAAAATGAAAGACTCCCTAGGCGTCAGAACCTAATACGATGGGGGTCATAAAAGAACAAGGGTTGATCAAGGGAGGTCGGATAAGATAGATGAAAGTGCGAAGCCTGGCACGTGTAAGTGGAAGCAATGCCAACGTTTAGCTAAGGACCCCTTGGTCGCCAACCCATGCTCCTAAGTTCAGAGCCCTTGTGGCCACTTTTAGTCGCCTCTTACGACAGGCAAGGGATACCGTAGATATAAAACATTTCGAAAATCTAGCATATTTTAACGTTACGCTTCAATAAAGAAGTGGTGTTAGAAAAGAATGTTGAAGGTGAGATGGATAGCTCGAAACACGAATTAAGAGATACTGAATCGAATTGTGAAAGGAGACCAATTTGCCTAAATTTGACGAGAAGAAGAGTTAGAATGATTGGACACATCTTAAGACACCCAGGACTTGTTAAGTTGGTTTTTGAAGGAAGTGTAGGCGGTAAGAACGGTAAGGGTAGACCAAGGTATGATATGACAAGCAGATTAGACCAGATGTAGGCTGCAATAGTTACGTAGAAATGAAAAGGTTAGCACAGGATAGGGTGGCATGGAAGGCTGCATCAAAACAGTCCATGGACTGATGATTCAAACATAAACAAAATCGGCGAGTTGGCCGTGCGGTTAGGGCCGCGCAGCTGTGAACTTGCATCCGGGAGATAGTGGGTTCGAATCCCACTGTCGCCAGCCCAGAAGATGGTTTTTCGTAGTTTCCCATTTTCACACCAGGCAAATCCTGGGACTGTAGCATAATTAACGCGCCACGGCCGCTTCCTTCTCACTCCCAGATCTTTCCTATCCCATCGTCGCCATAAGACCTATCTCTGTCGGTGCGACGTAAAGCAAATTGTAAAAAAAAAAAAAAAAAAAAGGAAGTATTTTACAATAAATTCTACAGCCATACTTATTACACATTTCAATTGCTTAAGAAAAAATATCCTCAAAATGTACCTGTTTCTCGAAACGTAATTCTCAGTGCTGTATGCAAAATTAAATCGTATGGATTCATGTGTAATGCATTCTAATACCTAAATCAGGTCAAATGAGTGGGTTACGTGATGGCTTTAAAAGAAAATGTCCAGCTGCAAACTAGACAGTAAAAAGTAATTTTAAAAACCTTAATTGACACGGAAAAGGTTTGCTATCCCTGGTAGATTTTCTGCGGTTTTCCATTTTCACTTCCAGGCAAATTCTGGGACAGTTCCTATTCATAGGACGCAGTCAATTTCTTCCACTTCTTTACCCAATTTTATTCACCATAATTCATTTCAGCATCATCAAATACTCAACTCAGGTTGACGTCAGGAAGGGCATCCGGCCGTAAAAACGTGGCATATAAATTAATCTCAACTCATTCCTGACTCCGTATCAGTAAGAAACGGGACTTAGATATATTTATTTATTTATTTATTTATTTATTTATTTATTTATTTATTTATTTATTTATTTATTTATTTATTTATTTATTTATTTATTTATTTATTTATTTATTTATTTATTTATAATTCGCTAATCGGCCAACTAGGGACCACGATAGGTTTAATTATACATTCTGGCGTTTATTCAATTTTCGATTGTGCCAGTGGGGTTTCATTAGCTTGCTGTGTCGAGCAAGGCGTCCATCCGACCACTTTGCTCCAGCTGTCCATTTCTCGTCTCGGAAAGCTCCTAAAGTCTCTGTGCTTGTTCTGAAAGAGGTCTTGTTTGTGCGCGTTATCTGGTCGCAGGCCCATTTCTTCACGGACTTTCTTGACGTTAACGTACCAGGGAATTGTTGTTTTTGGTTTTGAGTCAAAATTCTTAAAAAAGCATTTTGTCCGTCGCAAGGGACCGTGGAAGTGAGATCTGCGTTTGCGCATTCTCTCTGTGATTCGGCTGATGTGGAAAACGAACCTCTCTCTACTCAGCTGACCTCCCGAGGTTGAGTGGAGCCAGTTCCAGCCCATGTACCACTTTCCAAATTTCGTGGCAGAGCCGGAAATCGAACCTAGGCCTGCGGGCGTGGCAGCTAATCACACTAGCTACTACACCACATAGGTGGATGATGATGATGATTATTATTATTATTATTATTATTATTATTATTATTATTATTATTATTATTATTATTATTATTTCGAAAAGAAATGTATCGCTATTTGTGCTCCAGGACTGATGTTATGCAATATATTAGTTGGAAAACTGAAAATGACAATGTCATCAGACTGGTAAAGGAAGGGATTAATATTAATCAAAAGTAAAATTAAGAGTACGGAAAGAAATATAAGGAAGACAGAAAGGAATAAATCGAGATGTGTATTGAAATACAGTAAGTCTAAAGGTAAAAGATTTCGTGAACTTTGTATCTCTCACACAGCAAAACCCAAAATCATTTCTAGAGATACTATTCCTGAAGAAGTATAACATTTCCTTTCAAGGAAATTACAAGCTGCTCTATAACATAAGGGTTTTTGGTGACCTGCGGGTAAAATAGTGCCCTACTAAGGCACACCCCAGCGTTTGGCTGGCTTGAAATCGGTAACCGACGAAAAGAAAAACCATCTTGAAGGCAACCGGATCGTAGGGTCTGTTTCTACCATCTTTCGAATGCAAGCTCACCGCTGCATGGCCCACATAATGTAGCCGAATCTCTCGATATTATTATTATTATTATTGCTATTATTATTATTGTTACTTTTTCATTGATAGGGTCACTAAGGACCGCGAGATCTCAACTGTTTTTCTTCTTGTGGGCCCACCAGGTCTTCATTCTTTAGGAGTGTGCTCTTTTCCATGCATCAGAATGGACACGGTTCAGTCGAGCTGGGACATCTTCTTGATGAATCTGTCTAAGTTTGTGTTTGAGTGGTGCTCGGAGTTGAATGTCAGTGTCTGTGATTCCACACTTTAAAAGATTCTTACCGATCTCCACCAATCAAAGAGGAATCGTTTTGAGACGTCTGAAGTAGAATAACAAACATTTACAGATTCTTTCAGTGGGCAGTTTGAAGAGGTGAGCATGAAAAGGTATCCTTCTTTTCCGGATTACGCTTAATACCTTTTCGGTGTGGGTGTATATTTGTAAGTTGCTCCTAAGTCTGTAAACACCATCCATGAGGTTGGAACCAAGAATGTTTGCGGATAATCCTCCTTTCCTTAATTTTTCAAGCAAGCTGTATGTTCGAAGTTTTAGACATTCAGATGCATATAATGCTTCAGGTCTAATTACAGTTCGATAGTGTCTAATTCTTGCACTTCGAGAGATGCACTTTTTGTTATATGTGTTTTGAGTGGGTCGGAAGGCTGTTTGAAACTTACTGACACGTATTAAGATAATACCAATATAAATGGTCCGTTATTGGACATTATTTTCCAGCTAACTCATTCCTGGTTGCCAGCGTTTCGCCCCCGTGTGCTAGGTTGGGCTCATCAGTTGGTACGTAGCACACCCACCTAGACGCTGGCTAGTGCATACCGTGGAGGCCACTGCGTAGGTATTTGGAGCCACCGGCAGTGCCAATGCACTATGAGATGCTTCGTCTCTTTACCAAAAAATATTGATGCCTGCTTGGCCATCAGATGATATGGATGTTGATTCCCATAGGGAAACTGATATATTTGTCCCGGAACTATTATTATTATTATTATTATTATTATTATTATTATTATTATTATTATTATTATTATTATTATTATTATTATTATTATTATTATTATTATTATTATAAGATTGTTAGGGACATACGTTTACTATATTTTTCACATTCAGTCTACTCTTGTGGAGAAAAATAAATAAAATAAATAAATCTCGTCTTTGAAAGACATCGCTGGATTTCCTGTCTGCCAAGTTCAATCGCGCGCTGTACTGACAAATGTCACGGCTGGTGCAGGACATAACTATGAGCCTTCGGAAACGATTCATATCTTGAAAGAAATACGTATGCACCAAGGATTTTATGTGTATAGAAAGGAAGTAGTGCTTTCTGTTGCCGGATTATTGATATTTTATATTGCCGACTTTACGAAGAACGTACATAGAGTCTTACTTGAAGATTTGAGATATAAACTGCTCTCTTATTGTCCGCGAAACACCTGCTAAAACCGGCAGTACTTCAAACAGCAGTATACACAATATTTACAGACACTTTAAAGCCCCCTTACACTGGTGTTCTTAGAACTGCGGTAATGCAATCATTTATGGAGGACTGTGACGAATGGAAAGAGGTTTGTTGGACCAGAGTATAAAAGTGTCTGTTCTGTTTCCGGTCTCCAGCAACGTATTCAGCTAAACGTCCAACGAGGGACGTTCGCGAAGTATCTAATATATACGAGGTTCGAATCATAAGTCACGGCAATTATTTCTTTCCTCGCGAACAGGAGACAACACCAAAAATCTAAGATATGCATTTGGATATACAGGGCATGTACTTATGCATAGTGCCTGAAGACAAATTCTGAATTCAGAAGATTCTCGTAGGAAAGTGACAGAACACAGGCCATTGGTAAACATTGTTTTGTTATGGTATAGAAAGGAAATACACAAGACTACGTACAAAGGACAGGTCTCCACTGGTTACAGACCTTCGAAATAATTCCCCAAGATTTCCCACTGTGCGTTGCCGGCGGTGGAGCAGGCGCTGAATACCATTCGCTGCATGTGTATCGCTAACGTGTGACACCTCTCTCCGAAATGCTGTTACGATGTCCTCTTTGTTACCAAACCGTTGTCAACGTAATGGCTTCTTGACTTTGGGGATTAGATCATAGTCACACACCTAATGCTTCCCGCAGCTCTGCATGGCATTGGCGTGCATTTCTGCCGCGGAGAACTGCTATTTTAATATACGATCGTTGCTCCTGCTTGTTGACTTCCATTTTGTGATGCTTTCACTCACACACTGAACTTGCAGGCATGCTTAGACCCACACTGATGTTTACATACACCATTTAGTGGCATCATACTCAAGTACATACCGTATGTTTCCAAATGCATATCTTAGATTTTCCGTGTTATCTCCTGTTCGCGAGAGAAAAAATAGTTGCCATGACTTATGACTCGACCTCTGTATAAAAGCGAAGCACCAATAACTTACTGACTGGTCATCTTATTTCCGAAACCTCTTAGGCCCGAATTCACCAATGTCAGTTACTTTTGCTGTTATCTTCGATTTCCAATACTCGGATAATGTCGTTATCTCTGATAACGGTCACTTCCGTATTCACCACAGAATTTATTATCTCGGTTTACCAAAACTATGTTTTCGTTTCAATCTGAATTTTGACCTTAAATTATTCATACTAACACGGGAAACAATGGACTACGCGCTGTGCCACCCTTATCGATATGTAAACAAGTTTTTATTCCATTCGGAGTTTGCAAATAATTTATCATAAATTATGTCCTCTTTTAACCAGAAAGGAAGCCTAATATGACTTTCCAAGAGAATGAATTGTTATTGACTTCAGTGGCAGAAAGAATTAACATCATGGAGAATAATAAAACAAATCATAGCCTACACATTGTATATTTCACTTAAAATCCAAGGCAGTAATCCTTAATTCTTCATTAAAAAGTCATTCACTCTTGTACCGTACAAGACATAAGCTATAATCGAGAATTCATCTCAGGCCTACCTATCTGTTGGGAATTCCAGGTTACATTCGATCGTCGATAACACTGAGACAATGTCGAAGTTTCAGATAACGTAAACTGTGTTTCAAAATCAGTGCCATCATGGTCTTCAAAGTATATAGCGCGTTCTTTTTATCCACCTAGGATGTTTTATTGTAGCCGGGCTGAGCGGCTCAGACTGTTGACGCACTGGCCTTCTGACGTCAACTTGGCAGGTCCGATCCTGGCTCAGTCCGGTGGTATTTTAAGCGGCTAAAATACGTTAGCCTCGTATCGGTAGATTTACTGGCACGTAAAAGAACTCCTGCGGGAAAAAATTCCGACACCTCGGTCTGTCCGAAAACTGAAAAAAGTAGTTAGTGGGACGAAAAGCCAATAACATTATTGTTACCATTAATGCTTTCACGGCCCGTACTTATAGACATGATATTGTAATGGCTTTTGGGCTTATGCTGTGTCAAGGAAATATCGTGAAATTCACTACGTTTCGCAGAAAACTGTGCTCTGCGTCATCAGAAGAAAATCTCGACTGTCCATGAGAAAGGCTTCTTAAACAATGACTTTTTGAAATTTAGACGTTGTTATAGAAGTGGAAATGGTACGTTCATTCGTCACCAGATGGCTCCCCGGACGTGGCACAGCGCTAGCGTTCGAAGCGGAAGCTGACCGAACTATCAGAATTAGTCTAAGAGGATCAGATAACATGTGTACGTAACATATGACATTGACAGATGTATGACATTGACACAAGCCTGGAACGTACGAATTTGGAAAACACCGAGACGAAATAACAATAGTGAAGGGACAGGGAAGGGAACTACCTACGTAAATCCTTAATGGCTGGCAACCAGATACTACTTAATTGATACCCATTGTCCCTGTTGAAATTGCTAAGATTTCTACGTATTTACACAGCTTCCCGAACACTATTGTTCTTTCGTCTCGGTGTTTTCTAAATTCTTACGTTCCTCATCGCCACATGTTTCATTCCAGCCGTGTTTCAATGTTATACACGTGCAAATGTCATTTGTACGTACACATGTTATGTGACCCTCTTAGACTGATCACGGCCGACTGGATCCCTCGCTGCGCTCCTTATACCGGCCTTGACAATCGCTTGTGAAGCCCAGCATAAAGCTGTAATTGGAAAGTTTCACCATAATGCCGCTGGAGTGCTGGCCTCCTACTCACTGACAGGAAGCTGTATACCGCAAATTGCCGCATTTCCAGTTTTATTTATATTGTTTTGCTGTCGTAAATGTTAGCAATATGTTCGCAATAAGGTACTTGTTGACTTGATAATTTTAGCTGATAGTTATGCGCTAGTGAGTTTATTTTTTTTTATTGTGTAGTGTGGTGATTATATTTTTTAAATTGTGTTTACAACTCTTGGAATTTGTGACATTATTGTGCACCTTTTTGTACATGGAGCAGAAATTTTCTGCAAACAAGAACAAATGTAATGAGTGGCTAAAAATGTTTTCTTTTCCTTTCCCTGGTTTCCCATTTTCACACCAGGCAAATGCTGCGGCTGTACCTTAATTGAGGCCACGGCCGCTTCCTCCCCACTCCTAGCCCTTCGCTGTCCCATCGTCGCCATTACACCTATCTGTGTCGGTGCGACGTAAAGCAACTAGCAAAAAAAGAAAAGTGTTTTCTCGCTGTAACTTCGTCCTAAACAGGAATTTTAATATATGCGCTAATTCGTTTTTAATGGTGTAGTGCTTTTCTTTTCTTTAACTACTTTTTGAAATATTAGAATATTCCTTTTTGTATTTGTAACAGGAAAAAAAGAGCAAAGGGACACTACCATTTCAGAAATTCTCTGTAGACCAGGACAAATCTACGGAGTGGTTCAAAGCAGTTAGCACTTTCATCTCAGTTTTCCGTTTCTATTTCGGGTATTTTTCTTCTTTCTTTCTTTCTTAATGTGTATAGCCCTCCAGGGTTAGCTTTTCCCTCGGACTCAGCGAGGGATTCCACCTCTACCACCTTAAGGGAGCGTGAGACTTCCGGTCGGGGATACAGCTGGGAAGGATGAGCAGTACCTCGCCCAGGCAGCCGCAACTGCTGTAGTGAACATGGGCCTTGTGTTGGGGATGGGAAGATTGAAAGGGATAGACAAGGAAGAGGGAAGGAAGCGGTCGTGGCCTTAAGTTAGGTACTATCCCCGCATTTGCCTGGAGGAGAAGTGGGAAAGTATGGAAAACTACTTGGAGGATGGCTGAGGTGGGAATCTATTGCCCTCTACTCAGTTGACCTCCCAAGGCTGAGTGGATCCCGTTCCAGTCCTCATACCACTTTTGAAATTTCGTGGCAGGGCCAGGAATCGAACCCGGGCCTCCGGGTAATCGGGTATTCTTACCCCTATTTCTTTTCATTGAATTATCCTTTAGGTGGAGTCGTATTTGCCATATGACAGCAACGCAACACATTTTTATCCAAGACTAGCGAATGTACCCGTGCTTCGCTACGGTATTCTACATTGTATTCGAATATCGAAGTAAATAGTGTACATGCAGTAAATAAGATTGTTTTAAAATTGCATGTCTCTTAGCGTTATCCGAGAAAGAGCATGGAGAGGTCCCCATACGTTGTTTCCAATGTAAAGTGTTTGTTACGGATTTGAGTTATAACGGCAGGCTCACTTGCCTACTGCCATTCACAATCGAGTTGGGAAGTTTATATTATAATTGCAGGCCCCATTGCCTACAACGCGGACAGAATCGATTTGGGGAGTTTTCGATAAAATTGCAGCCCCCTTTTTCCTACTTCCAGACACATTACAGTTGAGGAGTTTCTATTATAATGGCAGGCAATTACCCTACTATCACTCGAAATTGAGTTGTGCAGTTATCATTATAATGCCAGGCCCATTTTCCTACTGCCAGCCAGCTTACTGCCAGTCACGCCAAGTTGGTGAGTTTCCATCAAAATAGCAGGCCACTATGCCTAATGCCAGTCACATTTTAGATGAGGACATTTCTTTATAATGGCGGGCGCCCTTGCCTACTGCCAAACACAATCGGGTAGGAGAGTTTTAAACAAAACTGCATGCTCACTTGCCTTCTGCAAGTCAAATCGAGAAGGGAACTATTCATTACAATTGTAGGACATCCTTACTAATGACAGTTACACAGGAGTTGGAGGAGGAACCCTTTCCTACTGCCAGTCAAAGTCGGTGTGGGGAGTACTGATTACAATAGCAGACCAACCATTTCTCGATCGCTAAAAATCGACATCAGTAAATATATATAGATCGACATACGAAAGTATATGCGTGTTTAGAATATTGAAGACCTTCATTTACAGATTAACTGCTACTAAACGTACGTCATATCGACAAAGGATTATACCATAAGACACGCCAGATTTAGTGGCCTAAATGGCTGGTCCTATGATATGTCATCTATTCTTCGGTCAGATTGAGTTAGAAACGTGGAACAGGGTAAAGATAGCATTTGGCTCACATATGGCTACTGGGTGGGCCAATATTCGTAAAGAGTTTGATGATTCTGTATTTCATATAAGTAATTGAAAGTATGAATTATGCATGTGAAAATTCCAAATTGACTTAACATCGATTAATACAGAAAAATCAAACGTAAAAGGGATACAGATACGGCAAAAAGTCATAAGACCAAGGTTGTAGATCATTCCAAATTGAACGGAGATTGTGCAATCCGTTATGTGACAGGAATTTCTGAAGGTCTGCACCATCATTAAAATTGCCTGCATATTTCGATATTCTTCGGGGATAAAAAGTGAAAAATTTAATGATCTAGGATGTTTTCCGTTCGTTACAGGCTAAAACGTATAATTTTGTCAAATTTCAATTATATTCTTTTTCTTCTGACAGATTATGCCGCAATGTGGATTTTGGGCGAGGCGGGTAAAAATCAGGACTTTCAGGAAACTAAACCAAAAATTATGGAGATGGTCATTATTACCCCTTAAACTGAAAGCTGTACGAAAATTTCGCCTAGTCAGTGTAGAGGCACACAGTCGTTACGATTTGATTTATATAGATAAGGAATCTGCTCCATGTAAAACACCTTTTGGGCTACGTCCGCTGGACTTTACCTGCAAAAGTGACCATTCGTGATATCTCCCTTATTAATCATCCTGACGGAAAAATGCACATGAAAAAAAGGTTTAGAGGTGGAATTCCATCACGTTTGGTCGATTTCCAGTCAGGTTGGTCTTGTTCTGTATATATTGTGGAAGAGTAAAATCACCATTTCGGTTTCCTATAAACCGCCAGTCCATTCCGGAACATGAAATGTTATTTGCTTTCAAAACCTACCTTTGGACAGGTGGATGCTAAATATAATTTTTGGTTCGAATGTCTTCAGTAGTTTTCAAGTTGTAAGGAATACGCTTTACACGCACCCGCTCGTGAGTTAAGTCCGTTGGGACTTGTACAGAAAAACGGTCCGTTAATGATATCTCCCTTATTAATCCTCGTATCGACATGATGCACATGAGAAAAAAGGTTTAGAAATTAATTTCTACCAAGGTAGGTAGATTTCCATTAAGTTTGGTTGTGTATATTTTGTGGAAGTGCAAAATCACCGTTTCGGTTTCGTATAAACCCCCAGTCAGTTCAGGGATTTAGAAACAATATTTGCCCTAAAACCTATCAAGGAATACACGAGAGGTTTATAGGAAAACCAGAATGGTTTTTCCACCATCACGTCGAAACGGCTGGATAGATCTCAACCAAACTTCATATTTAGAGTATACTCATCCCGGGGAAGGTTTCGATATGAATATCATTTTAAAATATTTGAATAGACGGGGGTTTATAGGAAAATCTGAATGGTTTTTCCACCATCACTTCGAAACGGCTGGATATATCTCAACCAAACTTCATATTTAGAGCATACTCATCCCGGGGAAGGCTTCCATATGCATATCATTTTAAAATCTTTGAATAGACGGGGGGTTTATAGGAAAATCAGAATGGTTTTCCACCATTTTCTCTTATACTATTGATTTTCTGTAAACTTCGTTTACCATACGTGAAACGTCTCTTCATTATAAACAACTTTCGTTATGTTCATAATTTACCGTACTCTTCACATGACGGAGAAATTTACAATTTTCCGCTGGTATCATGCTCTGCATTGAGTGACCGACAGACCGACAACGAACCTACAGGTTACCATGGCAACGTCTCTGACTGCATGCCAGCAGGGAAGTAACGTATTTCCATTTTCCTCATCATGCTTTTAAATTCGTGGTTGTTCCTTGGGTAGAAGGCAAGAGAGGCGTCAATCGGCCTATCTGCGGGATATTGGCGGAATATCGTTGGATGTTATAACCGCCCTCGAATAGATTAAGTAATAACACCATTAGTCATCTTCTTATTATTTGTTTACCTAAGAATCACTGAACCTAAATTTATCCTCTGTTACCGCTTTATTATATCCATAACTCACACTAACAAAATTTATTGAGGGGCATTTGATTTTCCAATACATTAACTTGGCATTTACATATTTGTCGTTATCCGGCTGTCCTCAGTTATAATCCATTTTCTATTACTTTCAACTTTCTTAACTGTATTATTTTCTTCCTTAATTACGCCGTATGTACGCGAGTGCTACAAACTACTGGATGTATTTCCACCAAGACTCATATTTAGAATACACCTGTCCTTGATAGGTTTTAGGGCAAATATTGTTTCTAAATCCCTGAACTGACTGGGGGTTTATACGAAACCGAAACAGTGATTTTGCACTTCCACAAAATATACACAACCAAAATGGAAATCTACCTAACTTGGTAGAAATTAATTTCTAAACCTTTTTTCTCATGTGAATCATTTCGATACGAGGATTAATAAGGGAGATATCATTAACGGACCGTTTTTCTGTTCAAGTCCAATCGGACTTCACTCACGAGCGGGTGCGTGTAAAGCGTATTCCTTACAACTTGAAAACTACTGAAGACATTCGAACCAAAATTTATATTTAGCATCCACCTGTCCAAAGAGAGGTTTTAAACGTAAATAACATTTCATGTTCCGGAATGGACTGGCGGTTTATAGGGAACACAAATGGTGATTTTACTCTTCCACAATATATACAGAACAAGACCAACCTGACTGGAAATCGACCAAACGTGATGGAATTCCACCTCTAAACCTTTTTTTTCATGTACATTTTTTCGTCACGAGGATTAATAAGGGAGATATCACGAATGGTCACTTTTGCAGGTTAAGTCCAGCGGACATAGCCCAAAAGGTGTTTTACATGGAGCAGATTCCTTATCTATATAAATCAAATCGTAACGACTGTGTGCCTCTACACTGACTATTTTGGCGAAATTTTCGTACAGCTTTCCGTTTAAGGGGTAATAATGACCATCTCCATAATTTTTGGTTTAGTTTCCTGAAAGTCCTAATATTTACCCGCCTCACCCAAAATCCAGATTGCGGCATAATCTGCCAGAAGAAAAAGAAGATAATTGAACGGAAAATATCCTAAACCATTAAATATCCTAAATCATTAAATTTTTCACTTTTTATCCCCGAAGAATATCGAAATATGCAGGCAATTTTAATGATGGTGCAGACCTTCGGAAATTCCTATCACATAACGGATTGCACAATCTCCGTTCAATTTGGAATGATCTACAACCTTGGTATTATGACTTTTTGCCGTATATGTATCCCTTTTACGTTTTATTTTTCTCTATTAATCGACGTTAAGTCAATTTGGAATTTTCACATGCATAATTCATACTTTCATTTACTTATATGAAATACAGAATCATCAAACTCTTCACGAAAATTGGCCCACCCAGTTGCCATATGTGAGCTAAATCCTATGTATATAGCTGTCACATAATTATCCGAAAAGTAATTTAATGTGAGATAATCTTACAAAACCTTTACCCTGTTCCACGTTTCTAACTCAATCTGACCCAAGAATAGATGACATATCATAGGACCAGCCATTTAGGCCACTAAATACGGCGTGTCTTATGGTATAATCCTTTGTCGATATGACGTACGTTTAGTAGCAGTTAATCTGTAAATGAAGGTCTTCAATATTGTAAACACGCATATACTTTCCTATGTCGACCTATATATATATATTCACTGATGTCGATTTTTAGCGATCGAGAAAGGGTGAGTCTGATATTGTAATCAGTACTTCCCACACCGACCTTGACTGGCAGTAGGAAAGGGTTCCTTCTCCAACTCCTGTGTAACTGTCATTAGTAAGGAAGGCCTACAATTGTAATGCATAGTTCCCTTCTCGATTTGACTTGCAGAAGGCAAGTGAGCATGCAGTTTTGTTTAAAACTCCCCTACCCGATTGTGTTTGGCAGTAGGCAAGGGTGCCCGCCATTATAAAGAAATGTCCTCATCTAAAATGTGACTGGCATTACTCATAGTGGCCTGCTATTTTGATGGAAACTCACCAACTTGGTGTGACTGGCAGTAAGCTGGCTGGCAGTAGGAAAATGGGCCTGGCATTATAATGATAACTGCACAACTCAATTTCGAGTGATAGTAGGGTAATTGCCTGCCATTATAGTAGAAACTCCTCAACTGTAATCTGTCTGGAAGTAGGAAAGGGGGCTGCCATTTTAACGGAAACTCCCCAAATCGATTCTGTCCGCGTAGTAGGCAATGGGGCCTGCAATTATAACGTAAACTTCCCAACTCGATTGTGAATGGCAGTAGGCAAGTGAGCCTGCCGTTATATCACAAATCCGTAACAAACACTTTGCATTGGAAACAACGTACGGGGTCCTCCCCATGCTCTTTCTCCGATAACGCTAAGAGACATGCAATTTTAAAACAATCTTATTTACTGCATGTACACTATTTACTTCGATATTCGAATACAATGTAGAATACCGTAGCGAAGCACGGGTACATTCGCTAGTTCTAAATATGAGTCTTGGTGGAAATACATCCAGTAGTTTGTAGCACTCGCGTACATACGGCGTAATTAAGGAAGAAAATAATACAGTTAAGAAAGTTGAAAGTAATAGAAAATGGATTATAACTGAGGACAGCCGGATAACGACAAATATGTAAATGCCAAGTTAATGTATTGGAAAATCAAATGCCCCTCAATAAATTTTGTTAGTGTGAGTTATGGATATAATAAAGCGGTAACAGAGGATAAATTTAGGTTCAGTGATTCTTAGGTAAACAAATAATAAGAAGATGACTAATGGTGTTATTACTTAATCTATTCGAGGGCGGTTATAACATCCAACGATATTCCGCCAATATCCCGCAGATAGGCCGATTGACGCCTTTCCTGCCTTCTACCCAAGGAACAACCACGAATTTAAAAGCATGATGAGGAAAATGGCAATACGTTACTTCCCTGCTGGCATGCAGTCAGAGACGTTGCCATGGTAACCTGTAGGTTCGTTGTCGGTCTGTCGGTCACTCAATGCAGAGCATGATACCAGCGGAAAATTGTAAATTTCTCCGTCATGTGAAGAGTAAGGTAAATTATGAACATAACGAAAGTTGTTTATAATGAAGAGACGTTTCACGTACGGTAAACTAAGTTTACAGAAAATCAATAGTATAAGAGAAAATGGAGGAAAACCATTCTGGTTTTCCTATAAAACCCCCGTCTATTCAAAGATTTTTAAATAATATGCATAACTAAACCTTCCCAGGGATGAGTATACTCTAAATATGAAGCTTGGTTGAGATCTATCCAGCCGTTTCGAAGTGATGGTGGAAAAACCATTCAGGTTTTCGTATGAACTCCCCGTCTGTTGAAAGATTTTAACATGATATGCATATCAAAACCTTCCCCGGGAGGAGTATACTCTAAATATGAAGTTTGGTTGAGATCTATCCAGCCGTTTCGACGTGATGGTGGAAAAACCATTCTGGTTTTCCTATAAACCCCCCGTGTATTCAAAGGTTTTAAAACGATATGCGTATCTAAACCTTACCCGGGTTGAGTATACTCTAAATATGAAGTTTGGTTGAGATCTATCCAGCCGTTTCGACGTGATGGTGGAACAGACAAACAGACAAACAGACAGACAGACAAACAGACAAACAGACAAACAAACAGATACGAAACGTAAAAACCACCGATTCGGTCTTGAGTTGACCTAAAACGGATAAATATCTGAAAAATTGGCAAAACAAAAGAAATTACAGACAGCGGACCCCCTACAATTTTATTTATATAGATAATCCGAACTTTAACATTTAAACACTGACAAGTGTGATGTTTGGGACATCACTGAATGTTTTTAATTATTGAACTATATATTTAATTGATAATATGTATATATTTAATCACTGATAGGTCATTTTAAATTAATATGTATATATATAGGGCTTTTATCATCCATTTCAATCATCATTTCATTTCTTTGTATCGCGGCTATAACGTATTCTGAACGAACAAATTATTGGGTAAAGTATTTCAACATCACGCATATTTATAACTTGCAGTAAATTTTCCAATAGCCGTTGTGAGGTGACCAGAGTCAGCAGGCTAATTTCAGCCCAGTTCCAGGAAAAGTACGTCATCGAGGTTACGAGAGATATTACCCTCTCCACCTCATGAAAAGACAGTTGATACATTATTAACACCCACTTTTCAAACTCAGCTTCGAGACGCTTTATTTCAGCGGGAAAGTTCAGCCTATGTGAATGAACGTAATGAAGCAACGTGATGGATGCACAGCTATACAACGGAGAAGGGATGAGACCTCGAATCTTACTGGACCATGTGATATGGCTGATGGAAGGAGACTTTTGAACCAATATATACCACCGACAAGGGCTGGAGAGGACATTCTCACTCATTCTCACATTCAGATTCACATTGAGTTTCGGACATTCTGATTCTGATTCTCACGCTTGGAAGATACTCTTACTACGATTCTACGTCTACACATCGGAGAAGATTTTAACTTAGTTCACTTCGCATCTGAATATATTCTACTCAAAAGTTACTCTCATTGGGACTTGTTATCTCAATGACGAGAGGTAGTCAACGGGAGACCGGTTCTGTCTGGTATAGGGGAGGAGAGCTTTTATTATGAATTTAGCTACGCTACTGTTCCGTAATACGGAAGAATACGAAGGTATTCTCTCCATGAACATAACCCATGGTGGTTTTGCACTTAAAATTAGGACTCATTACGACTTTATGTAAGGAGTACAATAGGAAGTGTTAAAGACAGGAAATGTGGATGTAGGACTGGAATCCAACAACAGATGAGGCAGCCTGTACGAGAAATCCACCCATCTTCAGCTTCAAGACAACAGAGTCTACATTTGGTGAGCTTATGGCATAAGTTACTGCAAGTCTTCGCGCAACAGTTCATTTTCTTAAAGTTAATTTCATTCACTTTTTCTTTTGCTTCCGTAAGTTCAGATTTCGTTAATACGCCGTTACGTCACGTTTTCATCTTAATAAATAGCTGTTTTAATTTGTATTTTATGAAATGATTATTAATGATCCTTAAATTCCAAGTTAGTGTACTTAATGATTTGTGTTCCGTTCACCCACCCCTGGGAGTTTTTTGAGTCTCATTACGTATTTTTATTTATTATTATTATTATTATTATTATTAATTATCTACTTTTGTTTTCAAGCCATAAGCTTGAAGACTGGCGCCCTTGGGATACTGTTTCTGGAGAAACCATGACATATCACTTATTTATTTTAATATTAAAGTGACCCGCCACGTTATAAATTTGTCATTCATCTGTGGGAAAAGTGGGTACGTCACATATTGTCGCCACAACTGAGGGGCTCGTAAATCATTAAGTACTGGTATAGAAGGATAAAATCAGTAGTTTGGGGGTAACTGTTGTGTATCCACAGTATATTTTTCTTGTGTGTTTGATTTTGGGGGTAACATGGCTGAGCAAGAGGAGAAAGACATGACGCTGCGTAGTGGACACGTGCTGAAGGGTAGTACTTTAAGTAATTCTAAGGAAGAGTTAGATAAATGTGTAGAGGAGGAAACTGATATTAGGAGCGAAGATAGCGAAGGGAATAAGAGTAGGAATGACGAAGTTACGTTAGATTCAGACGATAGTACGATGGGGGGCGAGGCGGAGGTTAGCCCTAACAGTGAGGGTAATAATAATCAGTTACTTGAAATGATGCAGTTAATGTTAAGTAAGATAGAGGCTAGTAAATCTGAAATAAAATATGAAATGGAACAAAATAAATCTGAAATAAAAAATGAAATGGAACAAAATAAATCTGAAATAAAAAAGGAATTGGAACAAACTAAATCAGAAATTAAAAATGAAGTAGAACAAACTAAACGAGAATTAAGTAAGGCATTGAATGGACACAAGGTAGAAGCTAATAAAAGGATGGACGAACTTAGCAAACAGTTACAAGAATTATTTAAACAAAATGAAAGATTTAACAAGCAGATAGAGGAACAGAAAGAGATAACTAAGCAAAACAAACAAGAGGTAGAAAAGAAATTTGTAGAGCAGAGGAGTGAGTTGTTGGGATTAATGGAAAAAGAAAGCAACAACACTAGAAAGGAGTTAGAGACACAGGTGGCAAGTATTAATAATAAAGTTGAGATCCAAAAGGAAGAAATAAAAGAATTTAAAGATCAGGTACAAAACAAGATCGGTACCGTTAAGTGTATAATAGAAGACAACACTAGGGAACAAAGAGAAAAGTTTGCGATAGTAGAAGGCAATACAGTGGAAATTAAGACATTGAAAGAAAAACAGAACACTGTAGTGAATGAAATTGAAAGAAGAGATAAAGATGTAGATAACCGCATAGCGATGGCAGAAGCACGCATACGACGAGAAGTAAGAGAAAGGCAAGGTAACACTGAGAGGCAAAGTCATGGAGGGATTTACAGTAAGGAAATCGAATTACCGAAGTTCAATGGGAAACAAACTAACCCACTAGAATTTCTGAAAATAGTAGAAAAACGGTTTGGGAAACGGATTGAGGAAGGGTTTATGGACTGGGAAGAGGCGATCGACATTATTGATCATGCTTTTGTGGGAGAGACGCGTTCCTGGTTTTCAGTCTATAAAAGTAACATGAAAAGTCTGAAGGAATTTAAGACGAAGTTCACAGACAAATACTGGAACGAAAACGTTCAAAGCCGTGAAAGAGAAAGGGTAGTATTTGGGAAATTCAAACATAATGAATGTGTCTCTATGACTGAGTATTTTTTGTCACATGTTATGATTTGCCAGAATTTAGACGGAATCACGGCTGATTCAGATGTAGTCAGATTACTGTTACGACATTTTCGAGACAGGGTACGCGAAGCAGCGTGTATGCAAAGTATTAAAACTATTCAGGAAATGGAGCAGTTATTAGGGAGTTTTGATGCGCTAGGAAACATTGGGCATAGAACAGGAAACTCACATAATTTTGTTCCTCATAGTGAACCAAGTGACAATAGGAGACAGCCAAACTACGAGAATCGTAATCAGTTTCAGCCAAGGCATAACGGTAGGGGTGGCGCACCTGAAAATAGAACGGGAAATACCCAACAAGTCAGAGGACAAGGTACTAACGGGCCAAGTGGGTACGTCACACAAGTAAGAAGCATTACTATTATGACGGTAAGGCCAACGTATGAAGTGTGGTTACCTGAGCAATGAACAGTTTACAATGTATTTACTGAAAAATACTTTTCTCTCACTGAATTTTTATTTAAAAATCTTCTTCTTGAATCGAGGATTGTGGCGATGTTTAGTAAATTCACAGAGGCTTGCAGACTGAACGCTGAAAGGCATAACAGTCTATAATGATAATGTATGTATGTATGTATGTATGTATGTATGTATGTATGTATGATGTACCGCGAACGCTGCTACGAGAGAAGTCCGAAGTATGTTTGTTGAACTTCGCGCGAGGTGGAAGGTAGGCAGCCCGCCGAACGCAGTGACTTACCCAGCGAGTGACGTGGCCGCCGTAAGCCAGCTATACGCGACCATATATGGTAATATTCCAGCTTATCCTCAAAAGTATATTTTGCGCCACTTTATCGCTATTTCGACACTGCCATCTTAAAAACCATCACAGTGGACGTAATCTGTCAAGATTTCAAGAAAATCCACTGAGTATTATAGGAGTTATAAGGGTAGATAATACCCGGGTTCTAGACACTTCCACGCGAACGGGTATAAAAGGAGGACCACCCGACCTACGAATTCAGTATCTGCCACTCCGCCGTCTCTGTGACACGGGTGACAGGAGGAGTATTGTGTGTGTCGAACTTCTAGTTGACAGTCTTAGAAATCCAAGTATTGGAACTTCGGTGTTTTCTCTAAGTGTTGTGTCGGGACTTCATCATATACTTGAAGTGCCTGATTGGGACTTTGTTATTTTCTGCGAGCATCGTGTTGGAACTTTGTCATATTGACACATTGGAACTTTGTTATTTTTCGTGTGTCGTGATTGGACTTTGATATTTTCTTAAAGTGCCATATAGGCACTTCGTTATTTTTCCGAAGTGTCTCATTGGAACTTAGTTATTTTCGCCAAGTGTCGCGGTAAGACTTTAATATTTTCTTAAGGTGACATACTGGAACATTGTCATCGGAACTTTATTTTCTTCGAGTGTCGTGTTGGGACTTTAATATTTTGACACATCGGAACTTTATTTTCTTCGAGTGTCGTGTTGGGACTTTAATATTTTGACACATCGGAACTTTGTTATTTCTAAACATTGGAACTTTGTTATTTTTTTTTGAAGTGCCACATAGGGACTTAGTTATTCGACGACGATTGAAAGGACTTTGAATTTTCGCGAGTGTTGTGTACCACATGGAACTTACGTTTCGAACTTATTCGAACTTGTATTTTGTGAATCAATTTCTGGAACATTGAAATTTTCCGAACGTGTAGGATGAACTTGTGCCCTACCAACATAAACTTTCGGGTGAACGATATGACTTGTTTTCCCAAGTGCCTCATCGAATTTACGTCTTGTAAAGACTGTGAAACTTAGGGGACGTTCAACATTACGTTTAATTGTGAAATATGCAATACTTTCCAAGTGTTGCACTGGGACTTGTGTTTTTGATTCTTATCCTCATTAAATACTGTGACAATTCAGAATACGCATGTCACGTTCCCAGAAAGCCTAGAACTTTCCAGTAGTTTGAGTGAATCCATAATTTATGAAGTCAGACTTTTTCTTTCAAATATCATTTTCTTTAATGGCTATTCACTTCGCCTATTGACGGAACAGGACAGTTTCCGAGTGCTGTTTATTCAGTTCATTGCCAATGTGTTTTAAATCTTCAGAAACTATGCATTAAGAACTGTGGTGACTACAATCCTCTAGAACATTCCAATTTACAGTAAGCTTGCGTTATGAACTTGCATTTCTACCGGTACAAAGTCAAAATCATCTTGTCCTTCGAGTGATTATTCCAGAACGTTTTGATTTAATATCTAGAGTGCAGTAACCATAATTAAAAGGTCATATCTGTTCAGACAGTGCCATGAATGTGTGGAGTGCCGTGCAGAAAACTCAAATGTGAATTACGTCTCAAATCGAACCCAGGAACATGTGCCAATCTTCGAGACATTCCAGAACTCCTCATCCGAGCAGGTGTGGTCCCTGCCCAGGCGATGTCCAGCGCCATCCCAGGACTCGAGGTACCAACCAGCCACGACACTTCCATGCTGCTGTACGAAGGTGATATGAACTTGATTTTGATTATCAATAAACTCAATTTATCAAAAGAATCTCTAAAATTGATAACTATACCCCTCTCTGTACCAACTCCAATGATAAAGCCACTCCCTAGGATAAGATCCATGCTCGTTAATTTAATATCAAGCGCCTTAAAGATATGAACACTTTTTACGGGTACAGTACGTATGATCTTCTTCTTCTTTTTCTTGTTATTTTTTACGTCGCACCGACACAGATAGGTCTTATAGCGACGGTGGGGTAGGAAAGGGCTATGAGTGGGAAGGAATCGGCCGGGGCCTTAATTATTGTACAGCCTGATGTGAAAATGGGAAACCATCTTCAGGGCTGTCGACAGTGGGGTGAGAACCCACTATCCGCCGGATGCAAGCTCACAGCTGCGTGTTTGAGTTTGAGTCAAAATACTTATATTAACAATACAACGAATATAGAAAAATGTAGGAGTTTTGTCCACCTCTTTTCCTGTGAGCAGCACTTGAAGAATTTTAAAACTGTAATTGAACAATGACTCTTAATCTCCAGGTTAACATTAGAAGACAAATGTATTGTGGAAAGTTCTGCTATGTATCTAAATGCTTTGATAATAAAAGCGATTACTATTATTCCTCACAGTTAAGGAACGTCACTTGGACTACTCCATCTCTCCGTAGTTTCATTTCACGACGTTATTTTGGCACATATCAATGAAAGTAGCCTTTAGGATTAATCCTTTGAACAGTATTAGTCAATGTAGCATACTCCTTTATTCCCTAAATTAAGATAAATCGGCAATCAGATTCAATATTAGAACGTCAGCTGGACTACTCCATCTCTACGCAGTTTCATTTCACGACGTTATTTTCGCACATATCAACGAAAGTAATATTTATTAATCATTTTAACAGTATTAACCTATGCAATATTCTCGATAACTCTAAATTACAATAAATCGGCAATCAAAGTCAATATCTTTTCCATAAAGAAGTATGCATTTCTACCGCAAATAGATAGGGCGCCAGCGATACGTCTCGAGCTGTGTAACTACTCCGATTACAGTGCGTGGACCCGATTGTCAAGGCCGGTAAGGAGCAAGCTAGAGCAACGCATCAAGTCGGCCGTGGACTGATTCTAATGAGCTTCCTTTTCGAACGACCGAGCTCGATAGCTGCAATCGCTTAGTTGCGGCCAGTATCCAGTATTCGGGAGATAGTAGGTTCGAATCCCACTGTCGGCAGCCCTGAAGATGGTTTTCTGTGGTTTCCCATTTTCACACCAGGCAAATGCTGGGGCTGTGCCTTAATTAAGGCCACGACCACTTCCTTCCCAGTCCTAGCCCTTTTCTGTCCCTTTGTCGCCATAACACCTACCTGTGTCGGTGCGACGTAAAGCCAATAGCAAAAAAATCCTTTTCGAACGCTAGCGCTGTGCTACGTCCGGGGAGCCATCTGGTGACGAATGAACGTACTATTTTCACTTCTATTATAATGTCTAAATTTCAGAAAGTCATTGTTTAAGAAGCCTTTCTCGTGGACAGACGAGATTTTCTTCTGATGACGCAGAGCACAGTTCTCTACGAAACGTAAAGAATTTAGAATTTCACCTTATTTTCTTGACACAGCATAAGCCCAAAGCCTATACATTATTATTATTATTATTATTATTATTATTATTATTATTATTATTATTATTATGTTTTATTGCATAATCTTGGTTATATTCCTCATCGATCTGATTTTCTCTGACATATTCCAGCCGCCTACGGTCTGCCATCTTGAAGGGCTATTATCTTAGATTTCCTGTTTTACCGACCAAACTTTCTCCGGTAAAATTCTAAACCCAGATAATAACCGTTATTGGAGATAATGTTGTTGGTGAATGTAACTGTTATATCGGCTTCCTTAGCTTTAAACCAATGTAAACGCTTTTAATCGCGTAGGTGAATACGGATCTTAATATAGCAAGTTCACATTTCAGATGCGGTTGGCCTTATATGCTAGATAATCACAAAGCAGGAGTTAACTGAGCGAGTTGGCTGTGCGGTTAGGGCCGCGTAGCTGTGAGATTACATTCGGGAGATGATGGGTTCGAGTCCCACCGTCGGCAGCCATGAAGATCGTTTTCCATTTGCATAACAGACAAATGCTGGGACTGTATCTCAATTAAAGCCATGGCCGTTACCTTTCCACCTTTCCAATCTTGGCCTTTTCTAATCCACGCGTTGCTGGGAATCTTCGGGGCGCGTATTTGGCATACCTGCTGTAAATAAATGCGTATTTTAAAGCGATGGGGCTACACAGCATTTCTAGAACAAGCGCGATGCAAAAAAAAATCTTCGATCTACATGCAGAGTAACTCGGGAAGGAATTTACACGGTAATTCTCGCATAAGCAAAGAATAGAGAGAAATACAGTGACAAAAAACCACAGTCTCTCTTTTTGAAATTAGATATTACGGCTTACAAAGTGAAGGGGAAATTTGAGAATTCGTTGGTCATGAATTACCATACGTTCGTGTTAAAAGGTGCAAATTTTCTATTATAAAATCACCTTTCTGCTGTACGTTTTAAATGTTAACATGATACCGGGTTTTTACTCCGGATGGGATAAATAGTAGCCTACGTAGGGTTCAGATTAATTTTCGTCTGTCGGTCTGTCTAATACGGCATCACGGGAAAACGGGTGGGTGTATTTTTCATGAAGCTTGGCATTTAAGCGTATGGTATACGCAAGTAGGATCTTAACTATTAGTTGTTAATAGAGAGGAAGGGGGCTTTTATATATACAGGCTAACCCAAACGTCCGTTAACATTTGACGAGGCAGTACTTCACGGAATATTAGAGGTAGAGAGGTAGGCCTAATAATTGACATACATGATTGGCATGACATGGGGTTTTATTGACACCAAAATAAAGCTTCACTAACAGAGCCTATTCTGGTAACGTCAACATACCGTATATATAAAATCCCTATTCTGTCTGTCATTCACAACGATTCTGAGTAAATTAGAATGTTTCAACAGCTGAAAATGGTACCAGTTACAGGATTTTATCTTTATGCAAAGAAAAATGCGGTTTTTTTTTTTTTTTTTTTTTTTTTTTGCTAGTTGTTTTACGTCGCACCGACACAGATAGGTCTTACGGCGACGATGGGACAGGAAAGGGCTAGGAGTAGGAAGGAAGCGACCGTGGCCTTAATTAAGGTACAGCCCCAGCATTTGCCTGGTGTGAAAATGGGAAACCACGGAAAACCATTTTCAGGGCTGCCGACAGTGGGGTTCGAACCTACTATCTCCCGAATACTGGATACTGGGCGCACTTAAGCGACTGCAGCTATCGAGCTCGGTAAATGCGTTTCTTACAGCGAAGTGATTGTCTCATATTCGCCATTACGAACGCAGCTAAGATCTATCGGCACGAGTTGGAACTACGTACGTCAATGTTCCTTCCAATTATTATTATTATTATTCTTATTATTATTATTATTATTATTATTATGTCTTCCTCTGTGGTGTAGTGGTTAGTGTGATTAGCTGCCACCCCCGGAAGCTCGGGTTCGATTGTCGGCTCTACCACGAAATTTGAAAATGGAATGGAATGGAATAGAACGGGGTTCACTCAGCATCAGGAAGTCAGCTGATTGGAGTAGGATTCAATTCCAACCTCAGCCATCCTCGAAGTGATTTTCCAAGGTTTCCCACTTCTCCTCCAGGCAAATGCCGGGATAGTATGTAACTCAAGACCACGGCCGCTTACTTCCCTCTTCCTTGTCTATCACTTCCGAGCTTCCCATCCCCCTACAAGGCCCCTGTTCAGCAATGCAGGTGAGGCCGCCTGGGCGAGGTACTGCTCCTCCCTCCCGTTGTATCCCCGACCAAATGTCTCATGCTCCAGGGCATTGCATGAGTCGGTAGAGGTGGGATCCCTCGCTGCGTCCGAGGGTAAGACCAACGTTGGAGGGTAAATGGATAAAATAAAATAAAGTAGATTATTATTATTATTATTATTATTATTATTATTATTATTATTATTATTATTATTATTATTATTATTATTATTATTATTGCAAAGCTAACGCAGTGAGCTCACAGTTGCAATTAACAGTATTTTGTAACAAGGAAGTCATTTCCCGGACGAAACTAATCTTTACATCGATCTGTTTTCAGACCATCTTTGCTTTACGGGAGTGACGGCTTGGTGGACTCAGGATATCTAGCGAGAATGATTGCTAGCACAAACCGGTGGGGAACCATGGCACGAGTGTACTCGGAATGAGGAGATAAAGGGTAAGTTAGCAATGAACTGGGTGAATGAAACTGTACGCATAACACGGCTCGGTCGTTGGCTCATGTGAGGCGAATGGAGTAGAATAGGTTACTTAGGAGAATAATTCAGTCTCTTACGGGGGGTAAAAGAAGTAGAGATGGACCAAGACGACGATGGTTAGACTCAGTTTCTAATGATTTAAAGATAAGAGTTACGGAACAAAACGATGCCACAGAACTAGTTACAAATGGAGGATTGTGGGGACGGTTAGTAAATTCACAGAGGCTTACAGACTGAAGGAAGTCATAACAGTCTATAATGAAGATGTATGTTTTTATTTCTGTTGACTTGTGTGTATATTTAGACATGAGGAGAGATCAACCTTTTTAATTAAAATGAGTGAACTGTACGATTTCTTTTCACTTAACTGAACACTTTTATCTCTGCTGGCTGTGAGAGCCAGCTGGAGAATAGAGGAAATTCTGGGAAGTGTAGAGCGACCTTTAATGTGAGCGTAGCTTCCTGGAAGAGAATCCGCCATTGTCTGTTATAGAATGAGATGCGCCACGCGGGAGTCGGTCTAAAGGTGTCGTTAGGTGCACGTGGCCTCTTACGGGGAATTAATCCCATCACAAGATCCTTAGTGAAGTGGACCCCTAGGACAGAGCATACACTCCACGTGCCTGTAGCCAGACTCGCTTCATTTAAAAACCTACACGCCAGTTATGCGGAAAAATAATTTATTTCATACTATGACGTAACTGCTTTCATGCCGTACTCAAAAGAGTATGGAAAATGACACTTCAACGTACTGTAATATATTGCATTCCACATTGTTTTATCACAAATTGTCTCTGATTGGTTGAATTCCTCTTCACAGTAATGTAAACACGGATAGTCAGAAATGGGTCCTCTGAGTACTCGCCCTCAAAAAAAAAAAAATTCATGAGTTGTTGAATTGTTTCTTTACTAGATTGCAGCTCCAAGGCTCCATACACATCTACACAAAAAATGGCGACAATACAAAGGCTGGCCTTTGGTTAAAGGGGTCCTGGGTTCGATTCCCGGTCTTGTCGGTGATTTGAACTATAATTAGTTAGCTTCTTTTTGGCTCGGGGGCTGGGTGTTTGTGACATTTTCAGCATGAGGTTTCATCTTAGGTTGGGCCCCATCCTCACAGATACGGAGGTCGCCTACTCATCAACTCGAAAGACCTGCACCAGATCTTTCCGGAGCCACACGCCATTAATTAATAACCAGTGTTTCTAGTTTCTGCTTTCATGCGGTGTATATCGATTACTAGTATGCAATTATTTCTTTTCTGCTACAAAAACTAATTTCTTCCTTTCTTTCTTTCTTTCTTTCTTTCTTTCTTTCTTTCTTTCTTAATGTGTTTACCCAACAGGGTTGGTTTTCACTCCGACTAAGTGAGGAATCCCACTTCTACCGCTTCAAGGGCAGTGTCCTAGAGCGTGAGTCTTTGGATCAAGTGATACAACTGGGGAGGATGACCAGTACCTCGCCCAGATGGCCTCAACTGCTATGCTGAACAGGGACCTTGTGGTGGGATGCGAAGATTTGAAGGGATAGACAAGGAAGAGGGAAGGAAGCGGCCGTGGCCTTCAGTTAGGTACCATCCCGGCATTTGCCTGGAGGAGAAGTGGGAAACCACGAAAAACCACTTCGAGGATGGCTGAGGTGGGAATCGAACCCACCTCTACTCAGTTGACCTCCCGAGGCTGAGCGGACCCAGTTACAGCCCTCGTACCACTTTTCATATTTCGTGGCAGAGCCGGGAATCGAACTCGAGCCTCCGGGGGTTGCGGCTAATCACGCTAACCACTACACCGCAGAAGCGGACAAAAAGTAATTTACGAAGAAATATTACATTTTACAAAAATTAACGATTAAAAGCAAAAATTACTTAAAAACAGTATTCGTTTTAAGTAATTCGATTACGTTTAGTGAATAACTTCCCAAGATAATATAACATTTCAGCGTTTTTAGATTATAGGTCCTTTTTAGCCTTTTTAAAGTCTTAAGAGCATTTTTTACAACTTCATCTTATTTCGAGTACATTTATACTGCCCATTCTCAATTCGAATCATCAGTAGTTCATCCATTACCTCTTAAACATTTTTTTCTGTTGTGAGAGAGAAAATGAAATAAAAATGGCACTAATGCTTGAAAAATCAGGGGTATCGAATTATGTGCAAGATAAGTAAAGTATTGAAACTAACACTACTGAAATGTTTTCATTCCTTCCCTGAAGGGGGAGGCGGGCCTCTTAAACGGTGAAGCCCGTCTCTCAGGCCGGGAGATTTGTTACGGTGAAGGAGATGCTTGGAGAAGGTGAGCGGTTTGGCGCTCGTGGCCAATACTAGGAACTGTCCCGGCATTCGCCTTAGTGCAGGAGAATAGAAAACCACGGCAAACCATTCTCAGGACAGCCGACGGTTGGGGCCAGCCGTGAGGTCCAGCCCTGTCCCCTCTCCCGTATGCAGAGTTGGAGAGCCACGGTAGAGCCGTAGCCACCCCTGCTCTGCTCGGTTAGGCGGTCAGTGTGCAGAGCTGTTGGACCACGGACCAGCCGTGGCCACTTATGGGCCGAGACCCACTCTACATCTACCGACGAAAAACTGAATGTAGAAAATTTTGATGCGAGGGAATTTGAAGAGAAAGATCTCACCTGCCTCAAGTATGAACCCTTTACAATCATTGATGTGAAGAGAAGTTTCTCGATGTTTTGCAATGTGCTGTCTGTAAACGGGCGATCCTTTACACCTAAGAACCTGGAGATGACTATTGTGATATACTGCAAAGCCAAGGGGGGTATGGCCCCCGAATTTCAGTTTCTGAATCCCTAGTGCGGTTAAGCCAAATATGATTACAGTTATACTAATTTCAATTTATTTTTAAATGGTTAATCTAAAATAATGTCTGAAAGAAAAAGTACCTATTTCCCTCATATATTCTTGCACTATGTTGCTTACGACCAGAATTTTGCATTTTTAAGCATCGTATTCGTTCATTAAATATGTAATTTAAAACTACAATTATGAATAAATTTGGATTGCCTTTTTACGTCCTTTTTTTGGATATTCTTAGGTCTTTCTACAGGTCTTTCTTAGGCAAGTTATAGGTCTTCAACTTCTGAGGCCTCGTTATTAGTTTACCGTATGGCAGAGCGCTAGGATCCTGGCGGCCTTGTCAGCTGTTGTTGTCAGCGACGCGATAAGGGTGAGAGAGAAAGCATTGTGCAGTGTCACGTGGTAATCTTCTGCCATATGTTCATTACGTTCCTCACTAATGCTGGACACCTGTGTCGTGTGTGTCGCATGACACTGTCCCCAATACGATGTCATTAAGTTAGTCGTACCTGGCAGTACTCTGCAGATCATCAGCACTGGGGGCGCAGCCTGTATATTGCCGTTGTTACTGCTGGGGATATTTGAAACAACGAAATTAAGGGACTCCGGTAGGGTGTGCCTTTCCCATGCATTTTTGGCAAACTTCATTACACCTTTTCTCAACAACTAATGTCTGGATAAAATAAGGTGAACCTATGATGGTTTTCTTAACCTCCTGAGGCCCAGAACATGTATCTTTTGGTCAAATGTCATAAAAGTGTATACTTCTTTAACGGTGTCTTGGTGGGAGACAGTCAAGTGAGAAGCATATCACACCAAGGTAAATGAATTCCCAAAAAATCGGACACCAACAAAAGGTCATTTTTTAAATTTTATTTCTAAAAGATTTCTTTTACGGTATATTCCATTTTTAAACAGTCTCCTTCTAAAATGACACCAGTCCTCAGGAGGATCACAGGGATTTCCAAAAGTACCGTTTTGTTTGTCAGATTGTTTGAAGTACTCCAAATGTTTGCACTTTGAGAGGTCCTGTAGAGGCGATAATTCACCCACTATGAGGTATAATAAAATATCCCTACGATAAAATACACAGAAACATACTTTCAAGGCTGTAAAAGTTTCAGGGCGTTCATGCAGGTAGTTTCCGAGGAAAGGTACAAAATTTTTCTAAGAGTAAACTAACGGAAAACTGCTGTCTGTGTTTCAGTGCATTCCAGAACCAGAACCATCTGGATCGTCCTGATGGTCCACCCTTCTCTTTAGTTTTCTTCTCTTCTCCCGTGCCTTGTTTTCCACTTCCCTCAATGCTTTCTTTGTCAAGCTTGTACATGGCTCGTATGGTGTGATACCCAACGCTAATACTAAGTTCCTTCAATGCCTCACATCTTTACAAGTTGCCATTTTTAAAAGTCATTACAGCATCGTAAACACCAAAATGAAGAGCATTAATTGACACAAAAGCTGTTTTTGGAATTCCTGACCAAATAACACTGCTAATGCACTCATTCTGATTTTGTGTACGACCATGTAAACACTTCTTCAGTAACTGTACATCAGATAGGTCCATGAATATAAGCCTAAGTTCCTCTGTGACAGCCTATGGTAAACCATGCCTGTGTACAAATGTTTGGCCTGCTGTTTGTGCTATGTTGTACTTACACCATGTATCAGTTCCTTTGAGGACGAGCCTGTGGTTCGGTGCAGAATCAGTTGAAGTAAAGCCGCAAAGAGTGCCAGGACAACACTGCTTTCTCTTAAATCGTTTATTTAAAGTAGTTTAGGTTACAAAAATGTATGTATTATACACCAAATTAAAGAAGACATTCCATAGATCAATAACTAGTAAAAAGCTGAGTGGCTCAGACGGTTAAGGCGCTGGCCTTCTAACCCCAACTTGGCAGGTTCGATCCTGGCTCAGTCAGGTGGTATTTGAAGGTGCTCAAATACGACAGCCCCGTGTCGGTAGATTTACTGGCACGTAAAAGAACTCCTGCGGGACTAAATTCCGGCACCTCGGCGTCTCCGAAGACCTTAAAAAGTAGTTGGTGGGACGTAAAGCAAATAACATTATTTATTATTAATATCCAGTAAAAAAAGGATAGTGATAAATTGCATCATTATCCACCATATCGGAGCCTCGTAATGCGTTCGTTTAACATTAAATCTGCCTAGTTCCTATTTTATCTCACCTGATGACTGATCGATATTTACACATTATACGCGGAGTGTCTAAAACGCAACAGAAGATACAAAGAAATTTCTATCATAGCCCTTTAAAATGATCTGTGATCACCGTCCGCTCCAACGAGCAACGTTCATACATCTTCTGGAAACTGTCGGCAAAGGCCTCTTTAGCAATCGATCGTTGAAGGACTACGTCGACGATCGACAGTGTTTTAACCTTGAACTTGCATGTGGGTTCTTCAATATTGAAAATATTTCCTAGCAGACAAAGTAGAGGTCCCCATACTACGAGAAATGTAAAATAAATCTATTTCCTCAATTGTGCCCAAAATTGAAGGGCTAAAGGACTAGGAAAGGTTTCACATTGTGAGTATTGGACAGTTTCATCAAACTTTAAAACATTTCCAAAATCACTTCCGGTCTAAATACCGTTCCGGAGAAACAGCCTAAAATCTCTTGTTTCTTAGCTCGTTTTCTTTTTTATTCAACCCTCAGGCGTTTTCTGATTTTCTGAAAATGTCCAGACCAAATTTAGTTATAATAGTTTAAGTGAAACTCTGCATTGACTTACGTTAGCACTCGAAGTGATAGATAAAGGCAAAATGCTAATCTAGTCGACCGGATAACAATAATTAAGAAAACGATTTAAAATTTTAAGAATGAATAAAGAATATATCCTCATAGTTTATTACATTACCTGAAATTCCTAGGATGTTTTCAACATTGAGTTGCTTGCCTGAAGGGCTAGAAGTGTGGCTTTTCTTTTTATTTTTGGTCGCGCGGAAGTCGGTGAACGTCATTTTACCGATTACCTCTTAGATTCCGAATCGAACTGTTAGCACCAGGTCTCTTTCCCTGGTTTGCAGAAAGAGTAGATCCTGGTCACACGTTGTAATGAAATCTCCAGAAGTTTCCATCTGACCATCTCTCCTGATCACTGATCAATATTTGTACATCAGGGATGCTCGCCATTGATGGACTAGGTAGTAGATCTAAATTGGCCGGGCTGTGTGGCTCAGACGGTTGAGGCGCTGGCCTTCTGACCCCAACGTGGCAGGTTCGATCCTGGCTCAGTCCGGTGGTATTTGAAGGTGCTCAAATACACCAGCCTCGTGTCGGTAGCTTTACTGGTACGTAAAAGAACTCCGGGACTAAATTCCAGCACCTCGGCGTCTCCGAAAACCGTAAAAGAGCAGTTAGTGGGACGTAAAACAAATAGCATTATTATTATTAGATCTAAATTGGTGAGTATATCCGTTATGGAGTAAAATGAACCAGAGAAAAGAATGGATATTGGATTTTCCAAAATTTTTGTTACTTGTTACAATTTTTATACAGAATTTCCGACAGTGGTCTGACATTGACGGTACTCATAGGCGTAATTCGGGGGTGGCAAGGGGTGGAAATTGCACTCCCTTCGTATTTTAAAGCAAACCAAATTTTCCTATTATTAGACTTAGAAGTACCGTACATATTTAGAAGTAAGTTTTTCGTTAGACTGTTTAATTTGGCTCAATGATACAAAATGATCGTTGCAAAATTTTGTAGGCTACCTATATAATTTTGATACCAATAATTTCTATTATTGTTCAACTTTACGTTCACATTGTGTAAAATAAAGGAAAATTGTGTTTTTGTCAATGTTTTCTGTTTTTTTTTTTTTTACTTTTTCGGATGAAAACAGGCCAAGTAACAAATATATTTGAAAATAATTCTGTGGCCGCAAATTGTTCTCAAAAGGGAGGACTCGTGAAACCACCGCCTTCCCAATCAAAATGCTCACATTACGCCCATGACGATACTGCAGGCCTAAAGCGGAAAACATCGAAATAGGAGCTATTATTGCCAAACTTTTGTGAGGAGACGGCACCAAACCAGGTGTCCGACTCGTTGGCTGAACGGTCAGCGTACTGTCCTTCGGTTCAGAGGGTCCCGGGTAAGATTCCCGGCCGGGTCTGGGATGTAAACTTTAATTGGTTAATTCCTACGGCACGAGGGCTGGGTGTATGTGTTGTCTTCATCATCATTTCATCCTCATCACGACGCGCAGGTCGCCTACGGGAGCCAAATAGAAAGACCTACACCTGGCGAGCCGAACCCGTCCTGGGATATCCCGACACTAAAATCCATACGACATTTACCAAACCAGGAGAATAAACTAGTGAACTATTCACCGCACTACTTCTCCGTTTCATTGTTTATTTCTCGAGACTGAGGAACTAAATATCCAGCAACCTCATTCCACATCTCTGTGTGTTTATTTCTATTCATATAATCGTCACAAATAGGACCTCATAAATATGGTTTCAATAATTGCTGGACTGTGCAATATCCAGCTGTTTCGTGGATGAACAGTCGCACTCCATTCCTACGCACACGGATGTTCAATTCATTTATGTAAGCTGTTATATACGATGTCCGACTCGCTTGGTTGAATGGTCAGCGTTAAGGCCTTCGATTCCCAGCCTGATCGGGGCTTTTAATCGCGTCTGATTAATTCTTCTGGCTCGAGGACTGGGCATTTGTATATGCCCAACACTTTCCCCTTCATATTCACATAACACATTACACTACCAACTAGCACAAAAAATAACACTCAATAGTGAGTACATCCCTGCACATAGAGTTTGCGTCAGGAAGGGCATCCGACGATAAAACACGGCCATATCCACATGTGCTATATAACTTAATTTTCATCCGCGACCCCACAGGTGTGGAAAAAACGGTAGAGGAAAAAGGAGAAAAAGAAGATGCTCAATAACTATGTTCATCTCTGCGACTGGGTATCTCACAAGAGCCAAATCACTTGCTGGTCTGCCCTTTAATGAAGGACGAATGTTCAAACTTAAACATTATGGCTGCAAATACTAAAGAACGCCGGTGAAATGTTGCGATTTATAGGAGGTTACCTCAGCCTTGAAGCCCAGTTCTCCAATCTCCTCGCACACAGTCATGAGCTAATAGTGGCAATGTGAGATTACGGATTTTCAACTTACATAGAAGAACAAGTAATTCAGTTTTATTATATTGGAGTTAGACGGGTTTAATGAGGAGACGGCACCAGAAGGAGCATAATCTAGTGAACTATTTACCCCATTTCTTCTTCGTTTCATTATTCATTATTCATATCTTTAGAAGAGAGGAAATGGCCCTTACTCATTCCTTACTGATGTGGAAATGAATAGTCGTTTTACGTTCGAAGTCACTAAGCTCCCTTGCTCTAGCTACTTTGCAGGTGTTTCATAGCATGATTTTTTTTACAAGTTCTTTTAGGTCGCTCCGACACAGATAGGTCTTATGGCGACAATCGGGCAGGAAAGGGCTAGGAGTAGGAAGAGAGCCGCCGTGGCCTTATTAAGGTACAGTCCCAGCATTTTCCTGGTGTGAAAATTGGGAAACCACGGAAAACCATCTTCAGAGCTGCCGACAGTAGGTTCGAACCCACTATCTCCGGAATACTGGATACTCGACGCACTTAAGCGACTGCAGCTATCGAGCTCGGTAGCGTGAATATTACTGACTACTACTAAATGTGTTCATTCCTCTCCTGGATTGGGGAGGCGGGCCCCCTAGACGGTGACGCCGTCTCTCAGGCATAAAGATTTGTACCGGAGAAGATGTGCGGAGAAGGTGAGAGGGTTGGCGGCCGTGGCCTATACTAGGAACTGTCCCGGCATTCGCCTTAGTGCAGGAGAATAGAAAACCACGGAAAACTATTCTTAGGACAACCGACCGTGGGGACCAGCCCCTCTCCGCCTAACGAATACAGAGGCGTAGAGCCACGGTAGGGCCGTGGCCACCCCTCCTCTGCTCGGTTAGCCGGTTGGAGTGCAGAGCTGTCGGATCACGGTCCGAGAACAACTTTACACCCGCCGACTTAATACTGAAGCCTCGGCATCCTTTTATAGGAGTAATGGCGCTCGTAGTGACATCAAGGCTCTAGTTCATGTATACAAAGCGGTGTCCGGGTACTTTGATCAAAAGAGTACGTTTCCATGTATACATGTAGGTCTACTGTATATCTGTAATGGTTTAGGTTATCTATGTGACAGAGGAAACAAGGTGTAGTCGTACTACTACCTACACGCCGAATGAACTGGGTGAGGTTCGTATGTCACGCTTACATAGCCTGCGACAGTGATAGAGCCAGACTATATTACAAGATCCTCAAGGGAGAGATTTCCGTCGAAGTTGCTCGCACGCCAAGCATGAGTGCTTACAACAGTGACACTGCCTAAGACAGCGATGGTACTATAGACGTGGGAGAAAAATACATGGAATTACATCAGTAAAAAGTTTTTAAAAGTCTCTTCAACTAGATAATAAATGTATCCTGATTTTTAAATTAATTATATCTTTAGTCCGTGTCTGTGGTGTAGTGGTTACCGTGATTAGCTGCCACTCCCGGAGGCCCGCGTTCGATTCCCGCCTCTGCCACGAAATTCGAAAAGTGGTACGAGCGCTGGAACGGGGTCCACTAAGTCTCGGGAGATCAAATGAATAGAGGTGGGTCCAATTCCCACATCAGCCATCCTCGAAGTGGTTTTCCGTGGTTTCCAACTTCTCCTCCAGGCAAATGCGGGAATGGTACCTAACTTAAGGCCACAGCCACTTCCTTCCCTCTTCCTTGTTTATATCCCATCCCCGCACAAGGCCCATGTTCAGCATAGCAGGTGATGCCGCCTCGGCGAGATAGTGGTCATCCTCCCCATTTCTATCCCCCGACCCAATGTCTCACGCTCCAGGACACTGCCCCTGAGGCGGTGGAGGAGGGATCCCTCACTGAGTCCGAGGGGAAAAACCAACCCTGGAGGGTGAACAGATTAATAATAATAATAATAATAATAATAATAATAATAATAATAATAATAATAATAATGTTATTTGCTTTACGTCCCGCTAACAATTTTTAATTTTCGGAGACGCCAAGGTAGCGAAATTTATTCCCGCAAGGGTTCTTTTGCGTGCCACTAAATCTACCGACACGAGCTGACGTATTTGAGCACGTTCAAATACCACCGGACTGAGCCAAGGATCGAACCTGCCAAGTTGGTGTCAGAAAACCAGCGCCTCAACCGTCTGAGCCACTCAGCCCAGCTGCTCTCGGCTCTTCCCGCGCTCATGTCGTTAGCTCTCAGACCGTTGCTCTCTCATTGCCCACTTATAATCTAGTCGCATCGCAACTGGTTTCGTACCTATTGCGTTTCGACTCCCAGCATATGGGATTTAAAGAACGGTAAACCACGTCCCTGTGGTTGGAATTACAGGAACAATTGTAGGTTTCGTGGCTGTGATCACGACGTCCAGTAATTTTGTAAAGCTACAACGTTTTCCGTGAGGAAAGCAACGGGAAACTACCTCACTCCTCATTTTCCTAGTACGCCTCTTCAGTGATGCCTAGGCCATCTATGACAGCTGATGGCATAGCTGTTGAGGATCCCACCAACGGCATCGCTGACGGGCTGAACATACATACATACATACAATGTTTTTCACTAAAATACGATCTTCTTCTTTTAGTGTCTTCTCCTCAATAGAAAATGGCTGCCATGTCTCTCCTCAACACACTATAGCAGGGATGGCGAGCTTATGACCGGGTGCCACTAGGTGACACGCGAACACGACTTCTGTGACACGCTGCATAACATACTCGTAGAAATAAATTTTAATGTTTTTAACATGCAATAAATAGGTTGGTCCGCCTCTGTGATGTAGTGGTTAGCGTGATTAGCTGCCACCCCTGGAGGTCCGGGTTCGATTCACGGCTCTGCTACGGAATTTGAAAAGTGGTACGAGGGCTGGAACGGGGTCCACTCAGCCTCGGGAGGTCAACTGAGTAGAGGGGGGTTCGATTCCCAGCTCAGCCATCCTGGAAGTGGTTTTCCGTGGTTTCCCACTTCTCCTCCAGGCAAATGCCGGGATGGTACCCAACTTAAGGCCACGGCCGCTTCCTTCCCTCTTCCTTGCCTGTCCCATCCAATCTCCCCATCCCTCCACAAGCCCCTGTTCAGCATAGCAGGTGAGGCCGCCTGGGCGAGGTACTGGTCATTCTCCCCAGTTGTATCCCCGACCCAAAGTCTGAAGCTCCAGGACAGTGCCCTTGAGGCGGTAGAGTTGGGATCCCTCGCTGAGTCCGAGGAAAAAACCGACCCTGGAGGGCAAACAGATTAAGAAGAAGAAGAAAAAATAGGTTGAATATTTACCAACATAGCATATTTTGACATTGTTCTTTAACAAAGAAGTATGTCGTATTTAATTCTATGGCCATATTTTTCACAAATTCTATTAGGTAGTTCATAAAACGGACCTATTTTTCAAACTCTAATTTTCAGTGACGTTTGCAAAATTAAATCATGGAATATTCAGTCGAATTCATTTATATGTAATGCAGTCTAATGCCTAAACAAAGTGAAATGAGGGGCGTTTCATGATGGTTTTAAATAAAAATTACTATTGGCACAGACTCGCTAGTCGGAAAAGGTTTGCCATCGCTGCTCAATAGGAACTAGCTAAGCTTGCTCCAGCAGTTCTCAGCCCACTGTCGGATGTTATTCAGCCACTAAGTCCTCCTTCTTTTCGATGCTCATTTTTTCCATTTTTATACTAATTGTTATACATTGCTTCAAAACAGATAGGTCTTATGGCGACGATGGGATAGGAAAGGGTTCAAACCCACTATTTACCGAAGTTAAGCTCACAGCTGCGCGTCCTTAACCGCACGGCCAACTCCCTCGGTGATCCTTCTTCCTGCTTTCCAGAATGTGTCTGAGGAGTTGGCATTGTCTCATTCCCCATGATATAGCCAAAGTATCTCATCGCACCCGGGAGATAGTGGGTTCGAACCCCACTGTCGGCAGCCCTGATGATGGTTTTCCATGGTTTCCCATTTTCAGACCAGGCAAATGCTGGGGCTGTACCTTAATTAATTAAGGCCATGGCCGCTTCCTTCCATTCCTAGGCCTTTCCTATCTCATCGTCGCCATAAGACCCATCTGTGTCGGTGCGACGTCAAGCAACTAACAAAAAAAACGTTTTTACGCTCATTTACAGGTTTTAAAGTCTGTTTTTACCTCATTCGTCTCATAACACGGTGTACAGAATGTACACGGTAACACCAAAGCTCAAATGCTCCTGTTTATCGCATTTTCTCTTGAATTAGCGTCCCTAATTCTTCTCTGCAGTAGGCGATAGAGAACATGCTGCATGTTAACTTCCTGGTATCGTTGTTCTGGTATGCAGAAAGATTTAATTTACTCAAAACATTCCTTAATGTTTGAGGAAATTATTATTATGATTATGATTATTATTATTATTATTATTATTATTATTATTATTATTATTTTATTATTATTATTATTATTGTTGTTGTTGTTGTTGTACTGGGGGTACACCTTCTTCGCGCCTTCTATAAGACCATCTAGGTTATCTAACTTGAACTGATGTTATGCAAGATACTTGTGTTTTCAACCGTTGGATGTCTCTACCATCGGTCTAAGTGCCCCCTCTGGCGGATTCAACGATAATTAATTCTTAAGGAAGACTGATTTTTACCATTGGCTAACCTTAGTTTTTGAAGATTGTTTTGTTCATATATCAAAACTGTCTACACTTCTGCTGCTTCCTTCTTCAATAAATAACAACCAGTCAGAAATTTGTAAATATTTTCGGTAGCCAATTAAAATGGGGGGTGTGTACTGAAATCCATCCTATCTGGAAAGAGTTATGGAAACCTCCCCTCGAAACACTATGAAAGCTGGGCGCTTTACGGCCTTATCGCCATCTTCATCGCTCCAGTTTAGTGAGTGAGGCGTGCTCTACGGGGACAGGGGACGCGGTCGGCGTTCGGAAGGCCCAGCAACTCAAGGTAATGGCAGAATTTTCATAAGATGTAATAGCTACGGAGATCCACCGTGGCTCAGACGGCAGCGCGTCGGCCTCTCACCGCTGGATACCGCGGTTCAAATCCCGGTCACTCCACGTGAGATTTGTGCTGGACAAAGCGGAGGCGGGTCAGGTTTTTCTCCGGGTACTCCGGTTTTTCCTGTCATCTTTCATTCCAGCAACACTCTCCATTCTCCATTCATTCCATGCTTCATTCATTCCATCCCTGACCCGGTCAATGACTGGAAAACAGGTTGTAGGTTTTTATAATAGCTCCGACAGATGGCTTGAGGGGAAGGTTTCGAACCTCTTTTATTTTATGTAATTTTCTAAACCTGGTGATTTAAATGTAAAAATTTCGGCCGGTCTGAGTACTCTATTCTATTCCCTATTGGGAAATATGTAATGTAAAGGAACAAACAGTGATTACCCTCTGTTGATTCCCATTCAACTTATTATGGGGTGTCTAAAATTTCTAATAATCTAAAATTCTTAACACTCTTTTGGAATTTATTTCTCATTTAGTCAGCCCGGCGTAGAATAGGCTTAGCCTCTATCTCTGTCTCTATTAGGGTTTTATGATATTCTAGAAGGAGTGTAAGTGTTTAACCTCCTAGCCTTTTGTTCATGACCAATCATGTTGAACCTTTTCCTTTTACAAAGACCATTTAGTATGGGCACTCACTGCCCCTTTTTTATGTTTCTGGAACAAAAAGTGAACAACTGTTGAGCAGATGATAAGCCCAAACCAGGGCTGAGTGACTGTGAATACCTTATTTGAAGTAAGAAACTTGTGCCTCTGAGAGGCTGGACTGTATTAACTTTCGGAGCTCAGACTCCTAGGCTATGTAAATTACTGAAGCAAACATGCTCTTATGAAATAGTGTACCTATCAGAGCTATAATGCTCATCCCCTTGTACAGTATATTATCATGTTGATAATCTCTCAAGTTTTGTGCCTGATGTTTTGGACTTCTTGTTGGAGCTGACGAGCTTATTGTAAGTTGTTATTGTTCATTCAGATCTTTTATTTATTAAATGTTAAATTTAAAAAAAAAGGAAAGAAATAAAATTTCGAATTTCGTTGTGTTAACTTATTCTCTACTTAATTTATTGTCCGTCCATTTCACCCTGGCAACTTCTTATTCGTCTGTGATCCACGAAATTTTCTAACAATGATTATTATTATTGTTATTATTATTATTATTATTATTATTATTATTAAATTGATTCGTTATGCCCAACTAAGGAGCGCGTATGAACTTATTATCACTTATTTATTTTTTCTTCTTTTCTTCCAATACCTCTACATCCTCTCGTTGTGTTCCTTTTTACGTTTTTCAGGCCATCCTATTTTAGTCGGGTGGACTTTACAGAACATTTGTGTTTGTGAGTTAAAGTTCTGAATTTTGTTCTGCGGTTTCTTCATTAATGCCAATTACATTTAGGTCTTCACTGATTTCTTTTAGGCAATTTTTGTGATTTTTCATTGATAAATTTTCTTTGTGAGCCTGTTATTATCAATTCTATATAAGTAATCATAAAATTGTAATGGCCGTTTCCTCGTTGTATCTTTGAATTTTTTCTGTAACTTGATGGATTTCATGTGATTTCTTTTTCATCCAAATTCCATTTTCGCATTATGGTTTTAAGATTTTCCTGCGGATTATTCTTTCTTGTTTTTCGATCATCTTTATTCAAGATCTGCTACCAATTATAGTAGTTTCAGATGCATAAAGTGCTTCTGTCTTAAGTACTGTTATAATATCGTAATTTTGCCTTTTTTGATATAGTTCTTTTATTGTATCTGTTTCAAGTGATTTTGTATGATTCATGAAGTTATGCAGTTCTTTCTTTGTTAGCTTGCTGATTTAACCCTCTGGTTCAATAATTTCACCTAGATACTTAAATATGTCTACTTGAGCGATATTTCCATGTTTGGTGATTAATGGTTGACTGTTGAAATCTGATCTAGTCCCTTCCATATACTTTGTCTTTTCATGAGAAATTTGGAGTCCTGCTTTGACTGCTATTTCAGAGAGTTTTCTGCAGACTGGATTGCTTCCTGTCCGTTGTTAGATAGGATAGCAATATCATCAGCGAATTCTGGGCAGTTACGGTGAATTTTGTTTTGTTTATCAATATTTATACCTTTAGTTTCATTTTGCCAAATCCTAATCACTTTTCCAGAACTAAATTAAATAGTAAAGGAGATAGTCCATCCCCTTATCTGACTCCTGTTTTGATTTCAAATGATTCAGAAATTTCCCCTAAAAATTTTACTTTCGATGTTGTGTCGGTCAATGCTTGCTTGATCAATACTCTTGTTTCCTTGTCAACTTGGAATTCCTCCAGCACGTTCAACTCTGTCTGTCGGTCTACGGAGTCGTATGCCTTTTTGAAATCAATAAATGTGACTACTGCATGTCTGGTTTTTTGAATTTGAAAAATGGTTTAAGGTTAAAGATTTGCTCTACAAACGATCTCCCTTTTCGAAATCCTGCCTAGTATTCACCAATTAAGTGCTCAGTTTGTTCAACCAACCTATTAATCGAGGCATTAGAGAGGATTTTTTAGATGATCGACAGTAGAGAATTTCATCTGTAGTTGTCCTAAAATGATTTGTCCCCTTTCTTATGACGTGGGTGAATTAATGCATACTTCCATTCTTTGGGATTTCCTCAGTATACGAGATGTCCTGTAATATTTCGTGGAGGATCAGGGCCAATTTGCCTCCACCCAATTTCATCATTTCTGCATTTATTCCATCTTCACATGGTGTTTTATTGTCTTTTAAGTTCCGAATTATTAGATAACCTTTTACAATTTTGGGGATGCTGAGCCAGGATTTGGTATGTGTTTCTCAAAATCAAGTTGGTCATTGGGACTTTCACAATTCAGCAACTTCTGATTGCAGTTTTCCTTGTAATTTGTTTGTATAGTTCCATCTCTGGACTATAATGGTGGAGTTCTTTAAATTCCTCATAGTAGTTTCTGATATTATTTTTCTTGAAGTCTTGATCAATTTCTACCAGTCTTGCAAGTTCGTGTTAACGCTTTTCTGTTCTAATGGTTTTGGATGTTCGCTTTTGAATTTTAAGGAATTCCTGCAAATTGATTTCTGAGTTGTGAGAGTTCCATCGTTGCCATGTCTTTAGTACTTGATCAATTGCCTTGTCACAGATGTCATTCCACCATCTATAATTTCTTCTTTTTGGTGGCGTGCCATTCTTTTGTGATGCCTGGTGTATTGAATATAGTAAGTCATTCCAATTAGCTGGTATATGTGAGAGTAAATTTCCAAGAACGATATCTGAATTTAGTTTAAGGATTTCAGGATCAGTTGTTGGTGTTCTGGTAGTTCTCATTGTGGCTTTATTTGGTTGAAACCTTACTTTTATTAGTGACAAATATCTACAACTCCTTTTTTGACTGTAGTATACTCTCTGATTCTGCTTGGTGATGTTACATGATCAATTTAAAATTGGCCTTGGTGATGATTGGGCGATATCCAAATTTTCTTCTTGCTGGGTAGTGCCAGATTGTATGTTGACATTGTTTTTAAATCAAACGTGTGGCAAAAGTCAATTAATCTTTCACCATTTTGGTTTGTCCCTTTATGTGCTTGATACAATCCCAATGTTCTCGTAAATTTATTTTCTCTCCCGTCAGCACTTTCACGTGGTGTCCTGGAATCTTGTTTGTTACTTCCTCTAGTAGGCCGCCTCTGTGGTGTAGTGGTTAGCGTGATTAGCTGCCACCCCCGGAGGCCCGGGTTCGATTCCCGGCTCTGCCACGAAATTTGAAAAGTGGTACGAGGGCTGGAACGGGGTCCACTCAGCCTCGGAAGGTCAACTGAGTAGAGGTGGGTTCGATTCCTACCTCAGCCATCCTGGAAATGGTTTTCTGTGGTTTCCCACTTCTCCTCCAGGCGAATGCCGGGATGGTACCTAACTTAAGGCCACGGCCGCTTCCTTCCCTCTTCCTTGCCTATCCCTTCCAATCTTCCCATTCCTCCACAAGGCCCCTGTTCAGCATAGCAGGTGAGGCCGCCTGGGCGAGGTACTGGTCATACTCCCCAGCTGTATCCCCGACCAAGAGTCTGAAGCTCCAGGACACTGCCCTTGAGGCTGTAGAGGTGGAATCCCTCGCTAAGTCCGAGGGAAAAACCGAACCTGGAGGGTAAACAGATGATGATGATGATGATGATGATGATGATGATGATGACTTCCTCTAGTAGTTCCCAGAATTCATGTACGTTTGGTGGATCTTTTCGGTTATAGTTGTTTGTGGGAGCATGTGCACTGATTAATGTTTATGTCTTTTATCCCCGATTTAATCGAAAGAAGTTAAATTCTTTCGGAAGGAGATGTGAAATTTAGCACCGAATCAGTGATATTTCTTCTGATTACGAATGCTCTGCCAAAATGTGGAGGTTCATTGGATGTGGACATTGCCCGCACTCTCTTGGGGAATCTATAACTCCCTGATTCTTTTTTTTTCCTAGTTGTTTTACGTCGCACCGACACAGATAGGTCTTACGGCGACGATGGGACAGGAAAGGGCTAGAAGTGGGCAGGAAGCGGCCGTGGCCTTAATTAAGGTACAGCCCCAGCATTTGCCTGGTGTGAAAATGGGAAACCACGGAGAACCATTTTCAGGGCTGCCGACAGTGGGGTTCGAACCTACTATCTCCCGAATACTGGACACTGGCCGCACTTAAGCGACTGCAACTATCGAGCTCGGTACTCCCTGATTCAAAGTGATCTTGATCTCTATATCGAGTTTCTTGTAATGCTAGAATTTGAATGTCAAGTTTGCCCATTACATGTGTTAATAGCTTCAGTTTTCCAATTTTGATTAATGTTCTGATATTGAAAGTTCCTATGAAGTGCTTGCATTTCGGTTTTAGAGATTTGGGAAGCTCCGACACATACCCTCATGATGTCTTCGGTACCCCAGAATCCAATGACCGAGAAAACCTAGTATATCTACTAGGGCCAGGGGTAGAAGCCTTGTTTGCTATTTATTCCATCAATCTAATCAGTTGAAGATTGTGGGAAAATCAATCATAGTCGATCTCAAAACCACAACTAAGGTTTTAAGCCTTAGAGTTTGCCTAAAGATGTATTCTGGCTGTTGTTTGGTTTTGGCAGTAATTTTTACGACCGGATGCCCTTCCCGACGTCAACCCTCCTCCCTTATCCGGGCTTGGGACCGGCAACAGCAGTTAATGAGCTACTCAATCCACCCATTAATTGCTGCAGGCGGAGTTATTATTAGCTATCAGCTTGCATTCGGGAGATAGTGGATTTGATCCTCACTGTCGGCAGTACTGAAGACGGTTTTCCGTGGTTTTCCATTTTCGCACCAGGAAAATGCGGGGGCTGTACCTTAAGTAACGCCGCAGTCTCTTCCATTCCACTCCCAGCCCTTTTCTCTCCCATCACCGCCATAAGACCTACCTTTGATTGTGGGACGTAAAGCAAGTTGTAAAATTTTTATTATTATTATTATTATTATTATTATTATTATTATTATTATTATTATTATTATTATTATTATTATTATTATTATTATTATTGCAGATTGTCGTTGTGGGAATCGAGCAATAAGATACCTATACAGTTTATATCTCCTGGAATCTCTCACATCTGGGCTAGAATTCCCCCAGTGTGCCAGTTGTAGTTCATAACTCACCGCTGTCGAGCGAGGCCCTATATCGCGCCATTATCTCCTATGTCTGTCAACAGCTGATGTCCGTCACGCCATATTACATACACCATGCATCGTATTCACAACGTCGATACGACATGCCAGTGTCTACTTCAGATCTCATCACTGGCTATCCTTTATTTAAAACTAATGTCTGTCCGCCGCAGAAACTAAAAGATATGTTAGTGCCTTGAGTCCGGTTAGGATCGAACTTTGTATTTTAGCTGTAAAATTTCATATTTTAAATTTTATTCATGAAATATTGTTCTGTCTTCTTCTATTTCTACTACCGAGCTCGACATCTTCAGTCGCTTAAGTGCGGCCAGTATCCAGTATTCGGGAGATGGTGGGTTCGAACCCCACTGTCGATAACCCTGAAGATGGTTTTCCGTGGTGTCCCAGTTTCACACCAGGCAGATGCTGGGGCTGCTCCTTAATTAAGGCCACGGCAGATTCCTTCCCATTCCTTGCCCTTTCCTATCCCATCGTCGGTGCGACGTAAGGCAACATGAAAAAAGTATCTTCTTCTACTTCGCAGTGTCGCTGATAGAATTTTTCCCCTCCATTTTTAACATTCAAATGCAAGATCAAATCCGCTGTCTAATTTTTCGTCTCCGTCCTTCATACCATTCGTTGATGTCATATTTGAGCAACACTAATTCTCTATCTATTGCTGAATATTACTTCAGTTACCTAACAGCCGTTTCACTTTGAACTTATTAGGATTTTTATTTTCTTCTTCTTCTCTTCCCAATATCTCTTCATCCTGTCGCTGTGTTCCTTTTTATGTTGTTGAGTTCACCCTGTATTTAGTCGGGTGGACTTTACTGAAAATTTGTGTTTAAGGATTAAGGTTCTGAATTGTGTTTCTTTTATCCAAATATTGTGATTTTTCATTGATAAGGCTAAAATTTTGTGTGTGGGCCTCTTATTATCTATTCTAAATAAGTGACCATTAAATTGTAATCGCCGTTTCCTGATTGTATCTGTGAGTTTTCTGTAACTTGATAGATTTCATGTGATTTCTTTTTCATCCGAATTCCATTCCAGGATTCCAGCAAGATATAGCAGATATCTTGGATTCAGGAGGTCAAATCGAATGTACCGCGATCGACCTGTCTAAAGCGTTCTATAGGGTGGATCATGGGAGACTACTGGCAAAAATGAGTGCAATTGGACAAGACAAAATTGTGACTGAATTTGTTGCTATATTTCTAGAAAATAGATCTCAGAGAATCAGAGTAAATGAAGTTTTATCTGACCCTGTAATAAATAAGAGGGGAATTCCTCAATGCAGTATTATTGGACCTTTTTGTATGCTTATATACATAAATGATACGAGTAAAGAAGTGGAATCAGAGATGAGGCCTTTTGCAGATGATGTTTTTCTGTATAGAGTAATAAATAAGTTATAAGGTTATGAACAACTACAAAATGACCTCGATAATTTATTTATTTATTTATTTATTTATTTATTTATTTATTTATTTATTTATTTATTTATTTATTTATTTATTTATTTATTTATTTATTTACTGCGCACTACAGGATTTCTAATCCCAATTACAGTGGCAGATGTTTACACGTGTTTCTTTTTAATGTTTCAATCAGTCTAATAACCTAATATCTCAACTATTCTAATATTACTGTATATTTACTTTGACAAATAAATAATATTACTTATCTAATCCTTACAAGAAACAAGTAGATAAAAACATAATTTTGTATCTAAAATAGTCTAATAACCTAATATCTGTATTATTCTAATATTATGTTTTGAGAAATAAATAATATTACTTATCTAATCCTTACAAGAAACAAGTAGCTAAAAATCATAACTTCCTATCTAAACTAATCTAATAACCTAATACCAAAACTATTCTAATATTATATTTACAACGAGAAAGGAACAGTAGTTCACGTCTAATCTAATTTAATCTTTACATGAAAGAGTAAAATAAAAAATAAAAATCGTAAGTTCATATCTAAACTATTATTTTCTTCTAGTTCGAACACTTATAATTACATTTATGGGATAGGGCTTAGTGTACAATTTTTATAATATATTTTGTGGTTCAAATCATCATTACAAATTAGAGAGTTTTCCCGGAGATGCTGAATTGTTGTAAAAACAGGTCTAGAGGTACACAGAAGCCTAATGATTATTTTTTTCTGAACTGCACTGTTATAGACATTGCATAGCCTGTAGAGTGGGGAATTTTTGTGAGCGGTTGTTCTGACTTTTTTGTTATGAAAAGTTACATTTGTCCTCGCATTAAAGCGGGGCACGTGGAAGCTCAAGAGGCATAAAAAGTTGGGGTTGTCAATAATAGAATTCACAGTTTTGTACAGAAACTTCATGTCATCCTTTTGTCTCCTCAGTTCCAAGCTTTCTATTTCAAAATTTAGAAGAAGTTCGTTGTATGTTATGTGTGGTAGTGAAATGGACAGCAGGCAGTGATATGATTATAAACGGGGTTAAAAGTGAATTTCACAAGTAGGAAAAACCTCTCCCTTTTAATTACTGCATTGATGGGGTGGAAGTTCCTTCTGGGAATCATTGTAAGTACCTAGGAAAGATCATCATTGGAATAATCACATAAATGGGATTGTAAATAAAGGGTACAGATCTCTGCACATGGTTATGAGGCTGTTTAGGGGTTGTAGTAAGGATGTAAAGGAAAGGGCATATAAGTCTCCGGTAAGACCCCAACTAGAGTATGGTTCCAGTGTATGGGACCCTCACCAGGATTACTTGAGTCAAGAACTGGAAAAGCAGCTCGATTACTTCTAGGTGATATCCGACAAAAGAGTACCGTTACAAAAATGTTGCAAAGTTTGGGTTGGGAAGACTTGGGAGAAAGGAGACGAGCTGCTCGACTAAGTGGTATGTTGCGAGCTGTCAGTGGAGGGATAGCATGGAATGACATTAGTGGACGAATACGTTTGATTGGCGTCTTTAAAAGTAGGAAAGATCACAATATGAAGATAAAGTTAGAATTCAAGACGAAAAATTGGGGTAAACATTCGTTCACAGGAAGGGGAGTTAGTGATTGGAATAACATACCAAGGAAGATGTTCAATAAATATCCAGTTTCTTTGAAATCATTCAAGAAAAGGCTAGGAAAACAACAGGTAGGGAATGTGCCACCTGAGCGACTGTCCTAAATGCAGATCAGGATTGATTGATTGATTGATTGATTGATTGATTGATTGATTGATTGATTGATTGATTGATTGATTGATTGATTGATTGATTGATTGATTGATTGATTGATTGATTGATTGATTGATTCCATTATTATTATTATTATTATTATTATTATTATTATTATTATTATTATTATTATTATTATTATTATTATTATTATTATTATTATTATTATTATTATTATTAAACCATTCATTGACTTATTTAGCCTCAGTAAAACTGAAGTCTTCGATTAGTACGCCGAGGTCCTTCAAAATTGTAGTAGATTCATAAAATTAACGACAATCAGAAACTCACCAGTAAATTCTGTGACGTAGTCGGCACTCATGGAACATAGACCTATACAGTGGGCGGTTATGGAGTTATGAATTGTTAGTGAAATCTTGCTTTTTATAGTAAAGCAACACTTAGGGCTGTATGAAAGCCTTACTTCATATCTAATGGTGAGATGATACTACGAAACACTATTCTAAAATCAAAGTCGAAAAAATGCGTAAGACATCAGATCAAAGTGTTAAAAATAAAATCGATCTGGGTAACCTGTCACTCCTATCAAGCATAGCCTAGGTGCAGGGACCAGCTGCTACAAGAAGCTCTGAGGCAAATTTTGTAACATTGCACGAAACTCAGTATGTGGGATTTAAGAGGCGGGTAGGGACCGATTTCATTGCTAAAGTCACAATGAAGTAACTGTATTTTCATGTGCTGTATACACGTCTCAATTCATCAGAGATGTAACCCAGGCTGAAAGTGAATATAATAAATACTGACAAGGAGACCCAGCGTGTCCCCCGATTTGAGAACTCTCGCCGGTTCAAACTGCATAGTCCAACTCCCACCTAATTCCGACAAATTTAATTTCAATATTTCGAAATTGCTCCACAAGACCAGCAGGTGTTACATTCTCACGACGAATGTGCAGCGCAACGATCAAGCTCTCAGTTTCACAAGCTCGTGATCCGCGGATCGAATTTGGCTCTCATTTTATTTTTTGTTGCTGTTTTTTGCGATGGACGATTTGAAAACTCGTTAAGGGTGCGAAAACGCGAAATTTGTTCGGCGTGCTGCTGTAGATGCCTTATAAATAACTGCTTCTCTCGTATTTATGATCAGTTCCGCCCTGGTTCTACAAGCCGCAGTCGCAACACAACCTTTAAAACGATGTATATCGTACTGTAAATGAGAGATACCTAATAGACAATATCGACGAAGCAAAGCAAAGCGAAGCGAAGTCATTTCCGTACAGGCCATGAAAGCCCTGGGAGGGGTTGAAGGTAAAAGCTTCCGCTATTCGTAACCTCGGCACTTGCTCCCAGGAATTGATCTGGTACTCATTTTTGGTGTAGGCTGAGTGACCCTCAGGGCCATATGCACCTCCGAAAGTGGAAATTTTGTTTCTTAAATTGTACGACTTCCTGGCGGGGAATAGAACCCTCATCCTTACGGGTGAACCGAGCACGCCTTTACCGCCTCTGCCAGGCAGCCCCTATATCAACGAAGACGTCTGAAAGAGATTGTATCAACGCTTTGGTCGCAGTCTTTGCCCAAACACATACAGCTGAAATGCTGAGTATTCTTTTTGTGATAAGAAACTCCTGATCATCACCTACAACTCTACCTACAAAGTTCTCGAAATAATCAACTTCTAACAATAAGGTGCCGAAATTGTCAATACGTAACATCGGATTCCCCACAGAAAAGCAGGTGACAATATGCACATATTGTTAAACGTAATATATTATTGCACCCCGTGTGGGTGAGGGACGCAGACGAAGAATTAACTCACGGCATCGTCTGCCTATCGTAAGAGGCAACTAAAAGGGGTGACCACGGGATGATGATATTAGAACCGTGAGACAAATTGTGATTAGTACCATTAGGTGAAGAATAACATGGGTCGACGTTACTTGCGACTAGTAGCACCTTGTGATGAAAAGCATGGGCCTACGTTACATAGGAGCAGCACCATTATGCGAGAAACACTGCGGGTCTGGGCGTTGCTTGTGGTGTCATCGTGTGCATTCCACCTGTAGGTTCCACTGTGCTCAAAATGGGTCTGCTTTACCTATGAGTAGTACCACCTTATGAGAAACACCATGAGTCTACGTTGCCTGTGATTAGCACCACTATGTGAGAAACACCACGGGTTTGACTGTCTTCCGTGATTAGTACCACTATGTGAGGAAAACCATGGGTCTGCGTTGCCTGAGTGTAGTACCATTATGTGAGGAACACCATGGGCTTATGTTGCCTGTGGGTGTTAACATAATATGTGATACACCGTGGGTCTACATTGCCTATGATTAGTACCACTATGTGAGCAAAAGCTTGAGTATAGGTGACCTGTGAATAGTTCCACTATGTGAGGAACACAACGGAAATACCGTCGCCTTTGATTAGTCCCCCTATGTGAAGAACACTATGAGTTTGCGTTGCTTGTGTGTAGTACCCTTTTCTGCGAAACACCATGGGTTTGTGTTACCTGTTTGGCGTTGTGTGTACACACCATGGGTCTACATTACCTGTGATCAGTACCACTATAAGAGGAACACCGTGATACTGCTTTACCAGTGATTACTATGATGAGGGGTCGATGACCTGGATTTTGGACCCCTTTGCACAACAAGCATCATCTATGAAAATAAGGAATTGTGAATTCGATCCACTGACTGTCTTTGATTCGTTATCATTTTTCCTTCAACATTCGTTTTAGATTCTTTTTTTTTTTTTGCTAGGGGCTTTACGTCGCACCGACACAGATAGGTCTTATGGCGACGATGGGATAGGAATGGCCTAGGAGTTGGAAGGAAGCGGCCGTGGCCTTAATTAAGGTACAGCCCCAGCATTTGCCTGGTGTGAAAATGGGAAACCACGGAAAACTATCTTCAGGGCTGCCGACAGTGGGATTCGAACCCCCTATCTCCCGGATGCAAGCTCACAGCCGCGCGCCTCTACGCGCTCGGCCAACTCGCCCGGTCGTTTTAGATTCTAGTCAGTGGATATTTTTTGAAGTTTTAATTATCGTGTCATTTCGTTGCAGCTCATACCATTAGGGGATATTGCTGCAAATAGAGCCACGTCCAGATTTAAGCAACATGGACTCGCGAAGCCCATTTAAATTCGCCCGCGAAGCGATCTGATTGGCTAACTTCAGGCACTGATAAAATAACAACGGGGTGAGATACCGAATTATTGTTTTCAAATTATTTATCAGAATGACCAATCCTCTAAGGATTTTATACCCCGGTCACGTTGTTTCCGACCACCCTGTATATTTAATGTGTTTTTAATGCAAATAACTTACAAACTGAACGTCAAGACAAACCCGCAGAAACAGCATCGGGGTGATATTCGTTCTCGTCATGGGCTGCAGTTATATTGAAAATATATCAATTTGACAGGGATACTTTGGCAAGGTCCTATTGTGAGTGAAGTTTGGTTGCTAAAAAATTGCTGAATTGACATTTTTTTTTTTTTTTTTTTTTTGTAGATGTGAAATGTGCTTGTAATAAAGCTGTAAACTATGAAAAATATAAGCAGTAGTTAAAACCTCGGTGTAATTCGTTTGTCACCCACTGTATGTTGCAGATCCAGTTATTAAATTGTTTGAATATCATCACTGACTGTGAAAGACATTTGTCGTTGTACCCCACTGCATTTTGGAGTGGGATGCTCAAGTTTGGTATCATAATGTAACCTGCCCTTATGCTCACACTGATGGCATACAAAACCTTTGTTATTTGCATTTGTGTTAATGAATATTACACCTCTCTAATGACCACACTGTTTAAATTAATGTTTTAATCAAGCTAGTGCGGCGAGACAGGGATATATGTCGCCACGCGTAAAGAAACTAATCACTTTAAAATAAATTTAAAATACCTATACTGTAGTCGTAACGATCAGGCCATTCAGTGTGAACAAAACGATCCTGATTTCAATGCAGATTGGATAGAGCTTCCTCTTTTTTGTTGTTTTTAAACAATTGTGCAATATCGAATGACAAAGCCGCTGGAATTCAGTTGATGTAATTATGTTTATGTTGTTTGTATACAGCAATGCTGCCCCCGTATTTAACCACGCGATGTTCGGTTAATAAGTCATGGACCAGTAGCTTATTATGAGCAGTGCGTTTATTGTGTTCGTGTTGCTGAATCAAATAATAATGAATTGTCAATCGCGCAAAAGGTAAAATATTAGCATGATTAACAGGCACAACACTTTATGAGAAAAATTATGTGTTACTTTCGAAATATACAGAGCTGATCATTAGAGTTGGTCGACCCCGTGGTGTAGGGGTAGCGAGCCTGCCTCTCGCCCGGCCAGGTCAGGGATTTTTCTCTCTACCTGAGGGCTGGTTCGAGGTCCACTCAGCCTACATGATTAGAATTGAGGAGCTATCGGGCTGAGCAGCGGACGCTGGGCAGGCCAAGGTCCTTTCAAGGGGCTTAAGTGACTTGGAGTTTCTTTTCTTTTGGGGATCATTTGAGTTGCCACATCAGGAAGGTTGCGTTCGCTGAGCAAAATGCATAGAGCATGAGTCGATGAAATAGAAATGACGTATGGTTTTTGGTGCCGGGATGTGTCCGAGGACTTCGGCTCGCCGGTGCAGGTCTTTTGATTTGACGCGCGTCGTAAGGAGGATGAAATGATGATGAAGACGACACATACACCCAGTCCCCATGCCAGGGGAATTAACGAATTATGGTTAAAATTCCCGACCCGGCCGGGAGTTGAACCCGGGACCCCTGTGACAAAAGACCAGCACGCTAACCATGTAGCCATAGAGCCGGACATCAAGAGTCGATGATCACATGGATATAGGCATATTATTAGGAGCACTCAATAAATGAGAACAGGAAGCAGCTATAACATAGTGGAAGTGTGTGTGATGTTCATTTGCTCATCAATCACGACTTATTACGTGTTGTGGTGGTGATTATTGTTTCAAAAGGAGGTACCGAGTGTGCAAAATAAAACTGACCCGGAAAATATTTTTACAATAGGACTGATTTGGGATTGGCCCGGGTTAATGAACATCACAGAAGATGCTGAAAATTGCCTCATCTGAAGAAATGAAAAACTCAGAAACCACTGGAAGAACTCAACACGCAGACCTGGACGCTTTAACGCATGCCGAAACCAAACCAAACCCCATGGCACTACAGCTCTGAAGGGCCTTGGCCTACCAAGCGACCGCTGCTCATCCCGAAGGCCTGCAGATTACGAGGTGTCGTGTGGTTAGCACGACGAATCCTCTCAGCCGTTATTCTTCGCTTTCTAAACCGGGGCCGCTATCTCACCATCAGATAGCTCCTCAATTGTAATCACGTAGGCAGAATGAACCTCGAACCAGCCCTGAGATAAAGGTAAAAATTCCTCACCTGGCCGGGAATCGAACCCGGAGCCTCCGGTTAAGAGGCAAGCATTTGTAAGGATACAGATGCAGGTCCTTTTTGATAATGTTTCGACACGACGATCTCTTAATTCCCAATTGCACAGATAAATGGCGCATTGGTGCATCGAAATCACGGTTTCAAGGATTTCCTGTGATGGGCAGTTCTCCTGTTCATTAACAAAAGTCAATTCCGCGTCAGTCTTATAAATATTTACCAGGCCGGTTTTATTTTTTCCACCCTATACAACTGGGCAATAACCCTCTATTGTCCGACTCCTTGGCTGAATGTGCTGGCCTATGGTCACAGGGGTGCAGGGTTCGATTCCCGGCAGGGTCGGAAATTTTAACCATAATTGGTTAATTCCCCCGGCACAGAGACTAGATGTATGTGCCGTCTTCATCATAATTTCAGCCTCATCATGACGCGCACGGACGTCAAATCGAGAGACCTGCACCAGGCCTCTCCGGAGGCCACACGCCATTATTATATTACCCTCTATTAACACTAATCAGAGGGAGAAAATGGAAGGCATCCAACACTTCGAAAATTGGCCAACGAAGGGCGTCAAAATGAAAGACACCTTCGGTATCCATACGTACAGTAATACCGCCGGGTTCGGAAAAGAACAAAAGTTGGCTAAGGGAGATCGGATAGGATAAGTGAAAGTCAGGAGCATGGCACAAGTAAGTGGATATAACGTCAAGACTCGTCTAAAGCCCCGTGGTCTCCAACCCACGGTCTCAACTTAAGAGTCCCTCAGACCCCTTTTAGTCGCTTCTTACGACGGGCAGGGGATACTGTGTGTGTTATTCCACATTCCCCACACACAGGGGGAGCTTATTACGAGATCTTAATGGATTTCGGAGATTTATGAAGAGAGATGTACTTCATTTGTACCTGGCTCCGGACCATTACCAAAGTTAGTAATGTCTATGAAATGAAATGGCGTGTGGGTTTTAGTGCCGGGAGTGTTCGAGGACAATTTATTCGGCTCGCCAGATGCAGTCTTTTTATTCGACTCCCGTAGGCGACCTGCGCGTCGTGATGAGGATGACATTATGAAGACGACACATAGGCCTACACCCAGCACCCGTGCCAAAGAAATTAACCAATTATGGTTAAAATTCCCGACCATGCCGGAAATCGAACCCGGGACTCCTCTGACCAAAGGCCAACACGCTAACCATCTAGCCATGGAGCCGGACAGTAATGTATATGAGAGTGTGTTTTTATTTTTACATACTGAACAAATTGATTATGAATTCCGAGTGCCTCAATATCTATGAACAAAAGGCTTAAAAATACCACTGGCCAATGTTATATTTCTACCACAGTTAATCACTTAAGTATTTCTTCTTATTCTTCTTCTTCTTCTTGGTCTTATCATAATTACTTGAGATCGGTACAATCACAGAAACCGAGCGAGTGTTTTAAGTCACGCAGCTGTCAACTTGCATTCGGGAGATAGTGGGTTCGAAACCCATTGTCAAAAGTCCTGAAAATGGCTTTCCGTGGTTTCCTTATTTCGCACCAGGCAAATGCCGAGGACGTACCTTAATTATGCACACGGTCGCTTTCTTCCCGATGGTAGACTGTTCTTATCCCATCGTCGCCATGAAATCGAGGTGTCCATGTCGCTGTGACGTAAAGAAAATTGTAAAAAAATCGCAACAGAAATATTAATTTTTTACTAACGAGTATTCTTCTTCTTCTTCTTCTTCTTCTTCTTCTTCTCCTTCCATTGGTGTCGTCTCCTCACAGAAGATTAACGATTATCATATATCGACATCTCGAATCACATGGGTAGCTACTTTCTGCGCCCTTTTTAGTGATAGAATTTTGTACTCGGTTGAGGAGTAAGAAGGGAGCACTGCCGGTTCCGGTAGTACTGCCAACTGAATGGAAATGAAATCTGAACTGAATCGATAATATGATCGATCGATATGAATTTTCTAAACCTTTATTATCTTACGCCAGCAACTGTGCCACACACACAATATATAATTCTATATAACATTTCCCGATGCGAAACGTGTTCCTAGCATGAATTCTATAGTTTGGCTTTGCTGTGTAAACAACAACAGTATACGAGTACTTAAAGCGTACGCCAGATGTCGCACAGCGATAATAAGCGATTCTTAGTTTGTGTTTCAAAGGTTGCCGATACGAATCTCGAAGATAACCGAAGTCGACCGATTCAGCACTATGGTGTAAATCTATCGCTAAAAAGTGCGCTGATAATAAGTTTTATTTCTAGTTATCGAAATTTTGAGATATAGAGAATACCGTTTTTGAGCATATTGAGTATAGCGCGTAATTAAATCATATACACTGACTGACAGAGCAAATGCAACACCAAGAAGGAGTGGTCAGAACTTTATGCCAATTGCAGGGTAGACTGACGTCACTGAGGTATGCTCATGATGTGAAATGCGCCGCTGTGCTGCGCACGTAGCGAACGATAAATGGGACACGGCGTAGGCGAATGGCCCACTTCGTACCGTGATTTCTCAGCCGACAGTCATTGTAGAACGTGCTGTCGTGTGCCACAGGAAACGTGTATAGCTAAGAATGCCAGGCCGCCGTCAACGGAGGCATTTCCAGCAGACAGACGACTTTACGAGGGGTATGGTGATCGGGCTGAGAAGGGCAGGTTGGTCGCTTCGTCAAATCGCAGCCGATACCCATAGGGATGTGTCCACGGTGCAGCGCCTGTGGCGTAGATGGTTGGCGCAGGGACATGTGGCACGTGCGAGGGGTCCAGGCGCAGCCCGAGTGACGTCAGCACGCGAGGATCGGCGCATCCGCCGCCAAGCGGTGGTAGCCCCGCACGCCACGTCAACCGCCATTCTTCAGCATGTGCAAGACACCCTGGTTGTTCCAATATCGACCAGAACAATTTCCCGTCGATTGGTTGAAGGAGGCCTGCACTGCCGGCGTCCGCTCAGAAGACTACCATTGACTCCACAGCATAGACGTGCACGCATGGCATGGTGCCGGGCTAGAGCGACTTGGATGAGGGAATGGCGGAACGTCGTGTTCTCCGATGAGTCACGCTTCTGTTCTGTCAGTGATAGTCACCGCAGACGAGTGTGGCGTCGGCGTGGAGAAAGGTCAAATTCGGCAGTAACTGTGGAGCGCCCTACCGCTAGACAACGCGGCATCATGGTTTGGGGCGCTATTGCGTATGATTCCACGTCACCTCTAGTGCGTATTCAAGGCACGTTAAATGCCCACCCCTACGTGCAGCATGTGCTGCGGCCGGTGGCACTCCCGTACCTGCAGGGGCTGCCCAATGCTCTGTTTCAGCAGGATAATGCCCGCCCACACACTGCTCGCATTTCCCAACAGGCTCTACGAGGTGTACAGATGCTTCCGTGGCCAGCGTACTCTCCGGATCTCTCACCAATCGAACACGTGTGGGATCTCATTGGACGCCGTTTGCAAACTCTGCCCCAGCCTCGTACGGATGACCAACTGTGGCAAATGGTTGACAGAGAATGGAGAACCATCCCTCAGGACACCATCCGCACTCTTATTGACTCTGTACCTCGACGTGTTTCTGCGTGCATCGCCGCTCGCGGTGGTCCTACATCCTACTGAGTCGATGCCGTGCGCATTGTGTAACCTGCATATCGGTTTGAAATAAACATCAATTATTCGTCCGTGCCGTCTCTGTTTTTTCCCCAACTTTCATCCCTTTCGAACCACTCCTCCTTGGTGTTGCATTTGCTCTGTCAGTCAGTGTATATCTACGGGCTCATTCTAAATACATTACTTCTTTTACAGTATTTACAAATATACTAACAAACACGTATTTTACGGCATACCTTTAATTATGGCCCTTATTAAAGTAACTTTTTAGAAGAGAGAAGACAGCAGTGAAACAAGAAACATACCTCCTTTAACACCTTTGGAAAAAAAATTCGTTAGTCTCTTCTGTTTTTAAGTGTTAACCTTTCTTTCTTCCACATAGATTTATTGCTGTGTGAAACACTGCCGTTTATATTCGACTGACTCTCTATGTAGGATCGTAACACGCAGCCAAGATTCGTAAATAGAGCTTGTCATTCACGACTTCCGGGTTTGCTTTCGTACGTGACCAGTAATGAATTCACACCCGAAAAACAACGAGGCTTCGCCGATTTTCCGATCACTAGAAGTTGGTTTTTCGGTTCCCGTCATATTAGCTCCCGGTATCACTGTAACGCTTCCTCGCAAACTACAAATGCTGTATTGTACAAAATTCGAGTTACAGAGTATTTTTGCTTCGATTAATCGAGAAATTCGTGTAACCGAATTTCGAGTAGTAGAGAAATAAATACACGTCAAGAATAGGACAAACGGCCTGGAAATTGAAGTTACTTCGAGATACTGAAAATTCGAGTAATGGAGGTTCGAGATATCGATGTTCGACTGTAGTAACTTTCCCCTTTTTTGCGTATCCCGTTTCAGAGTTGTATCGTGGATTTCAAACCATTGTCCAGTGTTGCCAACTTAGCGGATTTTCCGCTAAATTTGGCGGAATTAGAAGGCTGTCGGCGGAGAAATATATCATTTAGCGGACAGCGGATTTTTTGGCGGAATTCTAGATTTACACTGACTGACAGAGCAAATGCAACACCAAGGAGGAGTGGTTCGAAAGGGATGAAAGTTGGGGGAAAAACAGAGGCGGCACGGACGAATAATTGATGTTTATTTCAAACCGATATGCAGGTTACACAATGCGCACGGCATCGACTCAGTAGGATGTAGGACCACCGCGAGCGGCGATGCACGCAGAAACACGTCGAGGTACAGAGTCAATAAGAGTGCGGATGGTGTCCTGAGGGATGGTTCTCCATTCTCTGTCAACCATTTGCCACAGTTGGTCGTCCGTACGAGGCTGGGGCAGAGTTTGCAAACGGCGTCCAATGAGATCCCACACGTGTTCGATTGGTGAGAGATCCGGAGAGTACGCTGGCCACGGAAGCATCTGTACACCTCGTAGAGCCTGTTGGGAGATGCGAGCAGTGTGTGGGCGGGCATTATCCTGCTGAAACAGAGCATTGGGCAGCCCCTGAAGGTACGGGAGTGCCACCGGCCGCAGCACATGCTGCAAGTAGCGGTGGGCATTTAACGTGCCTTGAATACGCACTAGAGGTGACGTGGAATCATACGCAATAGCGCCCCAAACCATGATGCCGCGTTGTCTAGCGGTAGGGCGCTCCACAGTTACTGCCGGATTTGACCTTTCTCCACGCCGACGCCACACTCGTCTGCGGTGACTATCACTGAGAGAACAGAAGCGTGACTCATCGGAGAACACGACGTTCCGCCATTCCCTCATTCAAGTCGCTCTAGCCCGGCACCATGCCAGGCGTGCACGTCTATGCTGTGGAGTCAATGGTAGTCTTCTGAGCGGACGCCGGGAGTGCAGGCCTCCTTCAACCAATCGACGGGAAATTGTTCTGGTCGATATTGGAACAGCCAGGGTGTCTTGCACATGCTGAAGAATGGCGGTTGACGTGGCGTGCGGGGCTGCCACCGCTTGGCGGCGGATGCGCCGGTCCTCGCGTGCTGACGTCACTCGGGCTGGGCCTGGACCCCTCGCACGTGCCACATGCCCCTGCGCCAACCATCTTCGCCACAGGCGCTGCACCGTGGACACATCCCTATGGGTATCGGCTGCGATTTGACGAAGCGACCAACCTGCCCTTCTCAGCCCGATCACCATACCCCTCGTAAAGTCGTCTGTCTGCTGGAAATGCCTCCGTTGACGGCGGCCTGGCATTCTTAGCTATACACGTGTCCTGTGGCACACGACAACACGTTCTACAATGACTGTCGGCTGAGAAATCACGGTACGAAGTGGGCCATTCGCCAACGCCGTGTCCCATTTATCGTTCGCTACGTGCGCAGCACAGCGGCGCATTTCACATCATGAGCATACCTCAGTGACGTCAGTCTACCCTGCAATTGGCATAAAGTTCTGACCACTCCTACTTGGTGTTGCATTTGCTCTGTCAGTCAGTGTATTATAGCGAAATTTAGCGTTTTGTCCATTTTACTTTTTTTTAATGTACACCAGTCTGTCTCTTGAGCTATTCCGTATTTCTTGTCAGGAGCTAGCAGTCACATGAGGAAAACATGTTATTTGGATTTGATGTTATGAGATTGTGGTATCATAAATTTGTAACGCGTGAGGAATGGGTACTTATCCCTTAGTTGACGAATGACGACAGATAATGAAACTGTGAGAGAGTAGCATTTATATTTATGCTATGAAGGAAGACAACCGTTTAATGAACTGGCCTGTTCTGTGTGTGGCACTTGCGGTAGGGGATTCACCTAGTTTGCACCCGGCAGTACAACGCCTACAAGTTTTAGTCCGCCGGCTCGTAGGCAGGGGTTTAATCCCAGGGGAACTCACAGATTAGGTGAGTACAGACATTTACTACTACTACTACTACTACTACTACTACTACTACTACTACTACTACTACTACGTGCGTGTGGACACAATGCATCACGCAAAGCTCTAACGATTCTGTTTTCTGAGTTGCCAAACAGCTCTCATCCTTTCTCCGTGGATCCTTTTTCGTTCTTCTCTCCACTTTGCTCCAGTCTTCTTTTTCACTTCGTTGTCTGGTTGCTCTTTCCATCCATTATTTTTTTTTCCTGTATAGTTTTCTGTCCGCGGCGTCATTTGAGTTCATCTGGGCTTTTTCCAGATCCTTCTTCACTTCCAGTACCCATGGAATATTTTTAGATGTTCTATGTAGGTGAGAATCTTGGTGTCAATCTACTTGCCGGCAGTCTGCGGACGTGTCCATAAAATTTCAGACGTCTTTTGCGGATGTGTGCTGCAATGTTGGAAAGCTCTTCTGTCACTTTGCGTGACCTCAGTCTATATCCATCTTCTGTTTTTCGGGGGCCGATAATTTTCCTCAGATTATTATTATTATTATTATTATTATTATTATTATTATTATTATTATTATTATTATTATTATTATTATTATTATTATTATTATTATTATTATTATTATTGCCTATATTATGAGATCGGATTTCTTGGCGGAATTTTAGCGGATTTTTAGTAGTATTTAGCGGATCTTGAAAATATAAGTTGGCAACACTGCCACTCTCGCAGGTTCCGTGTCCAGGATAATATTTTCGGCTTGTTTCTACGTTTCCTTTCTGCCTTCTCTTTTGTGATCAGTTGTATCATGCTGTCTTTGTGATCGAAATAGGTCACGTTTCCTGTGTTTCGTGAGAGTTAAGACTATGCACCATTTTCCTCCTCGTTGATGACGTGGTCTATCCGTGAGATCTTCAACAATCTGCGATGCATCTATATTTCAAAGTCCTGCGGTCAGTTCATTAGCTAATGCTTTAGTTAAAAAAATCACGGGATTATAAGCAGCTTTTGGGTGGTTAGGCCGTGTGCGTTTGCAGAGCTTCGCCCAGACGTGCCATTTGGGCTCATCATTTGGATTGGCAAGCCCTCCAAGACTCTCCTTAGCAGTGGCAGACCAACTGCGTAGTCTCGCCCTGTTAGAAAATAGGGATTGCTAACCTGCTAAAGGAAAATTGAGTTCTTCGTTTCCAAAAATATTACTCCTATGGAGTAATATTAATTCATTAATTTTTATGAGAGCCTCCGTGGCTCAGACGGTAGCGCGCCGGTCTCTCACCTCTGGGTTCCGAGGTTCAGATCCCGATCACTCCATGTAAGATCTGTGGTGGACAAAGCGGAGGTGAGACGGGATTTTCTCCGGGTACTCCGGTTTTCCCTGTCATCTTTCTTTCCAGCAATACTCTCCAACATCGTTTCATTTCATTTCATTTGTCAGTCATCATTCATTGCTCCAGAGGAGTGCGACAGGCTTCGGCAGCCGGCACAATTCATATCCTCGCCGCTAGACGGGGGCTTCATTCATTCCATTCCTGACCCACTCGAACGCCTGGAAACGACTGGATTATCATTTTTATTTTCAATAATAATAACAATAATAATAATATAATAATATCTATACATTGAAGTTTATGTCGAAGGGTGGAGATATAAATTGTTCTTTGACTTCAAAAATAAATTGAAACCTGTCTTCTCCAGAGTACTGGCAGAAACATACTGTTGGGTACTTCCCTGTTTATCAGGAACTGGCTGAACTTATATTCGTCATTATTTGTGTAATCCAGCCTATCGATCCGTCGTGGTGCGATGGTTTGAAGATAAAGTCGATACAACCAACCATAGTGAATGGAGCATTGTAGCGTTCGCCACAATAGATGTGTGGTCCCATTACAGTAATCCAATAGTGTGTTCTCTGAGTAATATTGCTCATTTATTCTCAGTGTGTTCTCTTTACAGGCTGCCTTCAACGAACATATTTGTACTGAATTTAGAAACATACATACATACACTGAGTAGGAAAAATGCCGTCCAATATAACAGTCGTGATGAAGAGGATCTGGAGTAGAGTAGAGGAACTGACCCTCTAAATATCAGTTTTCATCCAGTTTCAAATGATAGGAGAAACGAATTATTTTAGACAAGATCTGTGGCTCGATTGCCTCGAAAGGAGCCTCCACGAGGACTTTAATCACAGTTCCGTTCCGAACCTTACATATTTCGCTATCTAGTGTCCACGAAACGTCATGTTGCTTCGAAACCTGGACATCGAATTTTTCGCACAAATACAATACTGTTTATTTTACTACTTTGTTAACGTCGCACTAACACATCCAAGGTCTTCGGTGACGCGAGACTAGGAAAGGGCTAAGACTGAGTAGGTAGCTGCCGTGGCCTTAACTAAGGAACAGCCCCACACTCTTCCTTGTGTGAAAATGAAACAGAAACATATTCAGGCCTGCCTACGGTGGAAACAGTGCATCGGTGTTAGCAAGAATGGTCACGGAAAGGCACTGTCTCAAGAAGATCGGAGGTCCGGCTGCACACAGCCCACTACGGAGAGGGAAGACCGCCGTATTCGCTACATACGTCTGATGGATCGTACTGCATCTGCAGCAGCTTCAGTTGGCACCAGAGGGACACAGCGAGCTGTAAGAAATTGATTACTTGAGGGACAGCTCCAAGCCAGATGTTCTGTAGCATTCAAGCTACTCCGAATCACCGCCATCTGCGACTTCAATGGTGTCAAGCTAGAGCGCATTGGAAGGCGAAGTGGAGATCTGTTGTGTCCTCAAATACGAGCCGTTTCTGTCTTTGTGCCAGTGATGGCCATAAGTTGGTGAGGAGGCCAGGTGAGCGCTTGGAACCAAACTGTCTGCGACGTATACACAATAGCCCTACAACAGGAGTCATGGTCTGGGGAGCGATTTTCTTTGACAGCAGAGACACTTTCGTCGTCATCCCAAATACCTTCACAGCGGATTTGTACGCCAAACTGGTGATAGGACCGGTTGTGCTACCATTTATTCGCAGTATTCGAGAGGTTTTGCGTTTTCAACAGGGTGATACTCTTCCTCATACCGCTGCTGTCACCAGCGTGCTATACAAAGTTTCGACCAGTTGCCTTGGCCTGCAAGATCACCGGATCTTACACACATTGAGTATGTATGGTACATTATGGGACGACAAATCCAGCGTCATCCAATATCAGCATTAACCGTTGCTTATTTTCCTGACTAAGTTGAACAGACATGGAACTCCATCCCACACAATGACATACGCACCTGTACCGTGATTCAAATCTCGGTCATGTGAGATTTGTGCTGGACATAATGGAGGCGGGACAGGTTTTCCTCCGGGTACTCCGGTTTTTCCTGTCATCTTTCATTCCACAACACTCTCCACTATCATTTCATTTCATCTGCCAGTCCATTAATCATTGCGCCAGAGGAGTGCGACAGGCCTCGGCAGCCGGCACAATTCCTATCCTCCCCACAAGTTGGGGGCTTCATTCATCCCATCCCTGATTAGGTGATTGACTGGAAAACAGGTTGTAGGTTTTCATTTTTTTTTCACTGCTCAGTGCATGTTCATTTTCATGCCTGCATGCAAAAGCGTGACGACTGCAGCTGTTATTAATGTACCACCATGCCACATGACTTATCACGCATGCTTGAACCTGTGACCTGGAAACTTTAATCAAATAAATGTGTTACCTAGACAATTGCTTAACCTAAATTGCATTCCTCTAAACTAAGATATTACTTGTAATTAATGTATGAAGGCTTTCACGGCCGGTGTCAATATAATAAAATTCTTCCGGGCTGTTATGCCGTGGTCCACTCCTCTCGCTTCTCCCAGACGTTTCGACTACTGCTGCGGTAGTCATCTTCTGTGGCGTCGTGTAGATACGCTCTCCTGTATCCCGCTGGCGACTGCATAACAGCCCGGAAGAATTTTATTATATTACTTGTAAGTAAACATCCTGAACGAATTTAAACCAACATCAAGCTTATTGACAGGAGCTTCCGTGGCTCAGGCGGCAGCGCGTCGGCCTCTCACCACTGCGTTCCGCGGTTCAAATTCCGTTAACTCCATGTGAGATTTGTGCTGGACAAAGCAGAGGCGGGACAGATTTTTCTCCGGGCACTCCGGTTTTCCCTATCATGTTTCATTCCAGCAACACACTCGAATATAATTTCATTTTATCTGTCAGTCATCAATCATTGTCCCAGAGGAATGCGACAGGCTTCGGCAGCCGACACAATTCCTATCCTCGCCGCAAGATGGGGGCTTCATTCATTCCATCCCTGACCCACTAACTGACTGGAAAACAGGTTGTAGGTTTTCATTTTTCATCAAGCTTACGGACAAGCTTACGGACAAGATAGTGTAACAAGTCACCAGTTTCCCGATCACCAATGACAACAGGTGCAGCAAAGAGATCAAAAGGCGAATAGCACTTGACAAACAGGCGTTCAGTCATAAGAGAAATCTTTTGATCAGTGTAAATTTAGATTTTGGAATTACGAAGAAATTTGTGATTTCTTTTGTATGGAGTGTGCTATTGTATGGCTATGAATCTTGCACGATCAGAGATCATGATTGGAAACGACTGTAAGCGTTTGAGATGTGGGTCTGGAGACGAATGCTAAGGATTAAAGGGACTGAAAAGAGAATAAACAAAAGCGATCTAGAAAAAAATTCATGGGAAGAGAGAACTGATGTTAACGATACAAAGAAGAAGAGCTGAATTCATTGGCCACATCTTGCTATACAATGCCTTTCTTACAAATCTGCTGGAAGGAAAAATCACGGGGAAGAAAGGCCGAGGACGACCTAGGAAAAAAATCCTTTAAGACTTGGCAGTCTCCATTCTGTTTCTTATCCTGAAATGAAATGAGGAACTGAGGGCAGGATGATGATGAAACTAATGTCATCTTATTATCAGGATTTTATTTTCCGCCATTGTAGGAAAGCTTCCTGATTAACTCCTTCCCTTTCGAGGATAATTTGTATTATTTTTAACAAAATCTGGGAAATTTCTTTTGCACCATTTCATCGTCATTTTTGCACAATGGATAAAATAGATTCTACACATCAAACACATAGTCATGTTTACTTCAAACAAATGTGTTGTATAGAGTGGTTAATATGCGGGTGTTTTCATTTCTCTGGAATTTCTTATTGCTGGGACTCAGACTTGTATCCCTACTTAACGACATTTCTAATGTGTATTTTGAAAGACATTATGTTATGCATTACGAAGTCTATATCTTTCACTGTGTTCATGTTATTCACTTTATAATCAATTGTGATTAAAACAGACATTATTGTAGTTTTCGTGAACCATCACAAGCACTAACAGTTTTGTATTATTGTAAAACATATAAGGGACAATTTGAATGTTCGAGAACTAGATAGAAGGTCATTAATGAGGAATGAGAAAAGAGATCGTAAGTTGTAACCATCTGGTAAACTCCAATTAACAACGGGCACAAATGATTTGGTCAGAAATTATGTTACCAACAGTTTCCTATTAGGTAATTAAGAAGAAACGAGAGCCTAATACGAGTATGAGAATCCAAAATCGGATAGTTCGCGTAACAATATATTATGATATTAAGATCTCTATAGATTACATCCACCTGCTTATAACAGACCAATCTGAAGAATAGAAATTAATAATTTTATGTGAACTTTCTATAGAACAGGTTGCCTCTTATTTTTATTAATTTACATTCTTTAAAGTAATCATAAGACAACGTATTCGTATGCACTAAAATTATCTATGCATTCGTTTATGCTCTCGGCATTTTTAACATAATTTTTAAAATTTTTAAAATATGCTCTGAAATATCCTATAATGCGCTTAATATATATATATATATATATATGTGTGTGTGTGTGTGTGTGTGTGTGTGTGTGTGTGTGTGTGTGTGTGTTATTTATAGATCTTCCTGGGGGCTGAAATTTGATTTACGGTAGCCTATACAATTATCTTTTCGTAATGTCCAGAAGTAAATTGATGACGTGGATTGGTTAATATTAGTTTGTGTGCAGATAACGACGCCTCACCGACCACATACGTTATTTGGCAGCATTTGTATGCACTAACAAGCTATGAAGCCATTTATTCTGGAATTTCTACACTGTCAACTTCAAGATATTTGTTTATTGTAGCCGGGATTTCTTTGTAAAATATTGCACAGTTTTTTACTCAGTATTTCTTTATATTAGAGAGGCACACTTGACTTTATTTTTCAATTTCTCAAGGAATGAAATAGAATGATCAAGGGGAAAACCACACTTTTCTATTTCATGCGTTATATTTTTAAAATGCACCTTTATTATATACTCAGGTCCCTCTTGAACGTTCAAGTGATAAACCAATACATGGATTTAGACAGAAAACGACTTCTTTAACTTCGACGAAATTATCAGCATGAAAAAGAGCAATGTTTATATACATACCCCAACGGGTAAGAATTGGTTCCGGGGGTAAAGAAAGTGCCGGATGTTTTTTCCTATAAGCATTTACATGAACAAGGGCTTTTAAAAACACGTTCCTGGTACCAGAAATTAAGGTATATACTTCACGAAACTATTACTGTATGACTTTTGTCACACTTTGAAATCCATGCACAATAAAAATAACATGAATGAATAATACTACAGGATTATATTTTCATACTTTTCGTATATGGACGATAAATGCAAACTACATGAAATAAGAATCAGTACAATAAATATTCAGTTATATACTTTTTATGCTTGAAAAACGTTTCATATATGCACGAAACATACCAAAATTATTCAATATGCTCGAATACCTTAAATATGCAGTGATATGTACACCAATAATGACTTGCGGAAGAGGTGAACTTAAAATGTACTCCGAACTTTATTTCCATGTTATACGTTGTATAATCATCCCGAAGGCTGGTTTGATCCTCCACAGCTCCGCCAACAGTTGTCACAGATTGCCTAAGCATCACTAAAGAAGCATACTTGGGAAATAAGGAGACAGGTAGTTTACCGTTGCTTTTCTCACCGAGGCAGATGTTGCTATTCCAAACCACTCTGCCAAGCTCACTGAAATGCATGCACTAACCCACCCTACGAGCGATATTTCCACATCCTTAATAACAGGGACTGGCTGCATAAGGAATGCTATTATTATTATCGCTCATACCTCGGTCACTTTCATATTGTCAAAGGTGTTCCAAGATGCAAATCTAACATATTGAAGTATGATTTTCGCGTAGACTCGCCATTATGTGATTGTGGTTCTCCACAGACAACGCCTCATCTTCTCCAATGCAAACTGTGTCCAACTACATGTACGGAAGACCTCATGCAAGCAACACCTGAGTCCGCGAAAGTGGCTAAGTATTGGTCAGCAACCATATAAGTTTGATATTCTGCCATGTTCTGTGGTCTTCTTAGACCCTTCCATTGTTTTTCATCATTTCTAAAGACGGTCTTCACATTAAGGAACCAACGCAGCATCTACTTTTGCAAGCATCGTGCTCGACAGGAAGTCGCTTATATGGTCCAGATCTATCACATTAGGACTTTTCTTCTTTCTTTTATGTTATAATTGTTATGTCGTTATACATTTCCCTTTTGGTTGTACAGCTTGTATTTATATGTATATATTAGTGCTTCTGACACGATAAATAAATTTTGTCAAAGCCAAGGATGAGACTAAGATGGGTCAACGAAAGTAACAAATTTATTCTAGCCCATACCAAAAGACAAAGTGGACTGTAAACACTATATCCCGCCAGGAAAATCATTTTGTTTCCATATCATATGTAAAGCAGATAGAACATGCTTTTGCATGCAAGTCCTATGTCTTGTAATCATCCTTCCAAGTGAATGTGGAAGTCTATCATAGACTGACTGACTGACTGACTGACTGACTGACTGACTGACTGACTGACTGACTGACTGACTGACTGACTGACTGACTGACTGACTGACTGACTGACTGACTGACTGACTGACTGACTGACTGACTGACTGACCGACCGACTGACTGACTGACTGACTGACTGTTATATATGAATACTAGAGTCCTGTATACGTAGATTCCTTTCTTTCGTTCTGTCAAGAGAATTAATATGAAACAGAGGAAGTGGGTATTGAAGAGGAGTGAGAAAGGGATGTTACATGTCACCAGCTTTGTTCAATATATATAGGCCGAACATTTGTTACAGAAGGTCCTGGAAAAGTGCGTTGTAGTGGGTGGAGAACCAATAAACACCATAAAATACGCAAATGATGCGACGGTATTAGCGGAATCAGAAAAAGATCTGCAAGTCATGTTGGAAAATATTTAGAAATTGGGTAAAAAGTTCGGAATGAAGATCAGCATTGGGAAGACTAAGGTGATGAAAATAGGAAAGGAGTAGATTGCTGTTAATATAACACTAGAGGAAAAGAAATTGGAACAAGGAAAATCGTTCACATATTTGGGAAGATTACTAACATGGAATGGAAGCTGTACAGAAGTAGTAAGAAGCAGAATATCTACGGGAAAATAAGCTTTTGGAAAGGTTTCGATATCGAAGGCAATCCCTATTGATATAAGAAATTGGTTCGCAAAGTGTTTTGTGTGGAGTGAAGTGTAGTGTCATATAAAGCTGAAACATGGGCATTAAGAAAGAAGGAAACAAAGTATTTGGAAAGTTTTGAAATATGGATGTGGAGAAGACTGGAAAAAAGTCAAGTGGGCAGATAAAGCGAGAAATGATGAAGCGCTAAGAAAAGTATGAGAGAAAAGACACCTGATTTAAACGATAAGGAAGAGGAAAATATCCTGGTTGGGTCACATACTACGTAGAAATTGTCTTCAACAGAGGGTGATGGAGGGAAAAGTAGATGGAAGAAGAGGAAAAGAAGGTTTGGAATGTTAATAGATGTCAAACAAGGGAGAAGCTATGAACGACTGAAATAAGATGCTCAGGACAGAAAATCATGGAGGATGTCCAGTGGATACCTGTCTCAAGACAGATCCAAAGAAGAAGAAGCAGAAGACGAATAATAATAATAAGAAGAAGAAGAAGAAGAAGAAGAAGAAGAAGAAAGCATTTGACCACTTGATTGACTGTATTATGCCGATCACTTAAAACCATAATTTACGATGCATTCTCTTTTCACAACTGTGGAAGATAAGTCCTATAACCACTTCGTAGCTGGAGGTCTCAACGGCTGGAATTTAATTTAGAGCGTTCTAGCCCGCATGTACAGTATGTCATCCATTAACAAAATGAGACAACATTGTAAAAGTCAATGGCGTCGTAAACTTTAATGGCTAATCGTTGCGAATACTGTAAACACTAAAATGTCACTTTACACAGCTTCGGCCTTGCTCGTTCCTTGTGCTCGTTTCACCTGCTACTCCATCGTCATTACCTCACATCACAGCGGTCGTAGTTCAGATATGCGATAATTTATATGGGTAAAACATCACCATGATGTTTCGAATTCTAAGTAAAACTGGAGACCATGGCCATTATCAAAGTTGCCAATGCTGTACAGCAGGCGGTTGGCAGGAGAGAATCCTATCTTGGCTTACCTCTCTTAACAGCGACGAAGGGTTGACTTGAAATAAGACCTGAATGAGTTTGGATCAGCTTCGTGACGACCTTTGAACATGTCTTTGAAATCCGAAGTAGAGTCCAGTTCCAGGTCCCGAGCTAGGCACTAGAAGGGATAAGAGTTATATATCATAACTTGGGCACTTCATAAATTGTCATGTCTGTCGAGCGATCAATCTGGGAGCATCTGAGAATAAACAGAACAACTCCACAGGTACAGTAGTATTGTGACTTCTTCTACACCTGCACAGAAATCATTTTATACAATCGCCCCTTTGTCTCCCATTACTCTCCTAGGTAACCTATTTGTGTTGCATGACCCCCTAAACCCTTGTTTATTTAGGAGAAGTGTGCACGAAATCCTTTATGATTTTTTCCTGAAATAGCCAGCTTATTATATAAGGATTTAATTAAGTTCAGTACCTAAGTACACAAGATTCCTAACACATGCGCGTCAGGTGCCACGCCTTCTTTTTTCATGCATTGCTTTTGTTTTTCATCTTTGCTGAACTCTTTACGTCTGTTTTGTCAGGCAGTTGACGGTATCACACTTAGGAGTATTGAAGAAGGCTGTGAAGAGTCATTTCCGGTTGGTCAAGTATGGCGATCACAGCGGATAGTTTCTTTTGATTTGAGAGGTAGAGTGTGAGGTTCGTATTGTGAAATTCAATTGTAATTTCGTTGACTTTCTTTTTCCATGGAAAATGTACCTTTTTCTCTGGAACTACTAAAGGTATCAATCTGAAACTTGACAGACAGATAGGTTGAACATTTTCACAAATTTTTGTGCAGGGAAATTTTTTAAAAATGCCATTTTATGGACGTAAGAGTTTAATACGCATGCAATGTTTGTGAAGTTTTCAAACTGAAAATTTCATTTATTTTAACAACGCATTTAGGCTTTAAATCATCAAGTCTTTAGAAATCACTAAAATGATTACAAGGTCCAGGACCTCAGCGTTGCTGAGGAAAAGGTAAATCAGTATGACCAAAATTCAATTTTTTTAAAACAAAAACATTTCGTCTAAATTAAATGCTTAATGTTTATAGCTAAGAATGTATTTTAAAATCAGTGTACAAAGTTCCATGATACACAAATAGTGTTATAGTTACAGAGAATTTAGGAAATCATAGCCCCCCTTAAGATCATGAGCAGAAGTTTAACAACGCGGTTTACTGTTAGCTTTTATCTCTTCATTCTGAATGTCGTTGTGCCAGTATTCCCACCTGCTTATACCAATTTATACGTGCTGCTTTCATTCGTGTTACCTCGAGTTTTTTATTAAGATTTCCTAAGTCCAGCCAGTTAATGCCCGGTTTTGAAATTTGTGACGTTTTACCGCGGTTTTAATTTAACTGGACGTGTGCGAGCGGTTCAGCTGCTAACCGAGGCTTTAAGACCTACATACGCTACATAATATCACGAGTAATTTGTATATTACGTGCATCTAAAGGGCCGTGATGTTATCGTTAACATGGATTTGGCACCACATCTCGTACATCTACAGTATCCTGAGGATGATGAACAGAACGAAAGGAACAGGAAAATCCAATTGAAGATTGGACGGACTCGGCATCTCAAAACAGGATTTGGGTTGGAGGAGGACATTCTGAAAGTCCTTGTTGCAATTAATAAGTCACGGAGTCGAATTCCCTACTCGTAGAAATTATTCTGTATCGCCAATAAATCGTGAAAGTCAATGAGCATTCCAATTTCAAATGCACTAAAATCTGGCGTTCTTGTTCGCCCCTTCCTTTTCTATTTCGGCTGATACTGATAACCTAACCTAAAGAAACAAAATTAATTAAATATTACAAGTAAGGGGTTGTAATAGAAGTTATGATTAAAATGACTGCAATGATTCTGGGGAGGAAAAATTCTTAGCATATAGGCCTACAACTTTGTTTATACATGTAATGAAATGTCGTATGGTTTTTAGTGGCGGGAGTGTCCGAGGACATGTTCGGCTCGCCAGGTGCAGGTCTTATGATTTGACGCCCGTAGGCGATCTTCGCGTCGTGATGAGGATGAAATGATGATGAAGACAACACATACATCCAGCCCCCGTGCCAGCGAAATTAACCAGTGATGGTTAAAATCCCTGACCCTGCCGGGAATCGACCCCGGGGCCCCTTTGACCAAAGGCCATCACACTAAAGCTATCGAGCCGGACTGTTTATACATGTGAAAATAATTAAAATAATATTCGCCCTAGAAATAAAAAGACAGCTCACTGTTCCAGACAAAACGTAAACAACTCAAATTACAGACACGTGAGCGTCGAAGCTGCCACTGCCTTTTGGATATATTAAGGACAAGTGACTGCCTTCTGAATACTACTTTGAATTACTTCCGAGGGGAATAATAGCAATAAAAACGAGCGTCAAGAATCTGCGGTTTTAAAACCAAGGATTAGCAGTGGTGCAACAGTTTAATGTCCGTACCACGGTAAGAGGTTCATCACGGTTTCGTCATGCCTGATATTTACCGAGAATGGTGCACCCGGGCATAAATAAACTCGTGTCCTCATCCAGAGGTGGTGCAGCTCTTTTCAGGCACACCCAAAATGGAGCTAAGCTGCTTGTACCATCTCAACCACATTCTTGACATTCTGGCAGTAGCGGGAATTGAACCCGGACAGCTAATACTGCTAATCGTTACGCTACGGGGGTGGACAAAATAATATTTATTACAAGGCATCCCAACAATCTGTCGGTTACAGGAAATATTATTGAAGAGAAGTTTTCTTTTTATATACTACTAGTGGACCCGTGCGCTGCTCCGCAGCATTCCTTATAAATAGGTCAGATAACTTATCTTGATATGTCTGTCGTAGTCATATTGTTTCCTGCCCATTTCAATAATTTTATGAACATTTAATACCGATAATATAGTTTATGGATTTTCCAAAAATAAAAGAAGTGTTTATTTTTAAAAGAAGATTCCAAATACCAATTTTAACGTCTGTAACATCTTGAGTTGTGCGATCCCGCCCGTATGTGTGTCTTACGCTACAGTTTTCTTTCCCAAAGAGTAAGTCATAATATGTTTACCATACTGATTTGGAACGAACTTTGACTTACACGGCATTCAGAGTGTCACAGTTCATCTCACCTACCCCAAAGACTATGAATTCGTCACTAATATCGTCATTTTCAGATTTTTAAGTTTCACCCCCTTCCTTTAGGGGTGCTAGGGGTTTCTTGCCCCTACAATAATTTTTCCAGATAAAAGCAGAAATAAGTTTTAAGGAACACCATATAATCTTCATACATTGTTGGGTAGGCAACCCGCTGATCGGCCTTGTCTTGCGGATTGCTTATCTTCCCCTATTTTATTTTTTACCCATTAGTGCCGAACTACCTATCAGATTTCGTTCAAACCACTTCATAATCCCTCTCAGATGTATTGAGAACAAACGGTGAAAATTTCAGCGATATCGGTCCAGTAGTTTTTGGGTCTATTAGCTTCAAACATACCAACATCCAATTTTATATATATAGATAGATTCCCTGGTGCCTGTATTTTGCGTTTACTAGTAAGGGTAATTTTAAGAGTGCCTGACTTCGTGAACATGCTTTAAATAAGTTATGACCCCCTGCGTTAAACTTTGAACAAGGGAACAGAACACATAAAAAATAGGATGGAATTAAGCTGTCGGACGACCGGAATGAGATTTCAAATAAAATGCGGATGTCGAGAGTCGCTAAACAGACAAATCACAAAAATTTCTCCATTGTGAGCAGATTCATTGCAGTCCCGATGGAGGCTGTGTAATGAGTAAGACTTGAGTGCAATGTCTGTCTGCATTGTACAGTACACCCCCCCAAATACGAAACTCACGATGCTCCATTAGTTCCCATGTAACAGACGGAAACTGGGTAATGGATGGAATTGCTCTTGGGGTTGAGTACACTTACACTCGCCGGCTCTTTTGTTTCACTGTGAGCCTGCGTCCGTTTACAAAGCCACAATATGTTGGCTCTTGTGGCCCCTCTCTTTCTAATTTACTACTAGCATCTGCTTTTGCGTTGCAAGTCGAGATTCCGCTTTGTAATTTCATTTTCAACAGCAGTTACAATCATCAATCGGATCATTCGTAAAAAAACCGGTTTTTTAATGTCGTTATTAAAGATAATCAGTCAGACAAGACGACAATAACAATGTTAATGTTTTAACTAATATAAATTTAATTACGGCAGGTACAACTTATGAAAGTATTTCACTCATATTTTTTGCACTGTATGTTTTATTCATACCACCAGAATTTTGCATTTTAAAAAATTATTAAACTAGTAATCTAATATATCCTGAATATCCATAAAATACAAAGTCACCCATTAAAGAAGAAAAACTTCATCCAGCTCTTTACCAGGTGATAGTGCCTCAAGAATGGATGTGACATTACCACGCATTAGAGCTATGCTGATGCGCCGAATAAGATACGCAGTTGATCGCATATCGGCGGAAATCCGAGCAATCCGTTGGCCAGACTCTTTGATAAAATTGAGGCCCTCATTACCCGAGGTACCACTCGATTCAATGGCTACTGGCACGAAGAAGAATGTGTCCAATAAATCGCTGTATTTTGTTCTTTTAGCACGGAATTTTCCAAATATTAACAAATCAAAAACTTTCGGTCACAGAAGGACTGTAGATTTCTTGAGAAATACCTCAATAGCATATCACATTGGAGCGTTATTGACAAGTTAGATTTTAACAATAACAAGTGTCATGTAACGGTATTTTCCAGGAATAAAAGTACAATTAGTCACTCGTATAATATTTTGAATACTGATCTGTCATCAGTAAATTCTATAAAGGATCTTGGTGTGCATTTTGACGCTAAATTGATGTTCTCTGTACACATAAACGAAGTTGTTGCAGATACCTACAGAATATTAAGATTTATTATGAGATCCACACGTAACTTAAGAAATCCCGAGGCAATACAGCTATTATACAACTCCTTTGTAAGAAGTCGCTAGAATATGCATCGCTCATTCGAAATCCCAGCTTTAAACTATACGAAAATAAAGTTGAAATGATGCAAAACAAATTTCTTAGATACCGTACGTACAAAATAACTAATAATTGCCCTAAATTTGATTGCTATGATGACTTAATGATACAACTTGGCTATTAGTCCTTAGCAAAAAGACGAGTAATTGCAGTTCCTTTATTTGTCTACAAGTTATTTAACCATCTTATTGGTACCTCTAACTTTCCCTCTCTCTTCACTTTGTCTGTACCTAATCTATCTACGCGCCCAGAACATATTACTTTCTACTGCTCTAGATCAAGAACCCAACAACATACCAAATCACCAGTGTAAAACTCAATGAAAATATTTAATAAATATAGCAATGAGTACAGACTATATATATTTGCAACTACATACTCTTCCATGGTAAAACAATGTGAACAAATTAAGTTATTAGCTGACTCTTATTGCTAAGCTCATATCTTTAGTTCACTTTTTAGTTTCTAGTAATACCATCTACCTCACCATCATTATTATCTTCGATAACATCACTACATCATGTATAATTACAGTACTAAACAGGTTTAAAGCCATTAGTAAATAATTTCAATTTAATATTTTAAATACCTTGTTATACTATCTTTCTGTTAGGCAAAGGAGCGAATGATGTGGGTAGATTTGTCAGTTGGAGGAATTAGGACAAGAATTGTGTCCGTGTATTCACCATGTGAGGGTGCAGATGAGAATGAAGTTGACAAGTTTTATGAAGCACTGAGTGACATCGTGGTCAGGGTCAACAGCAAGGATAGAATACTGCTAATGGGCGATTTCAATGCGAGAGTTGGGAATAGAACTGAAGGATACGAAGGGTGATTGGTAAATGTGGGGAAGATATGGAAGCTAATGGGAATGGGAAGCGTTTGCTGGACTTCCGTGCTAGTATGGGTTTAGCTGTTACGAATACATTCTTCAAGCATAAGGCTATTCACCGCTACACATGGGAGGCTAGGGGTACCAGATCCATAATAGACTATATCTTAACAGACTTTGAATTCAGGAAATCTGTTAGGAAGGTACGAGTTTTTCGCGTATTTTTCGACGATACAGACCACTATCTGATCTGTAGTGAACTAATTATCTCTAGTCCTAGGGTAGAGAAAGTGAAATCTGTCTGCAAACGAATAAGGGCAGAAAATCTCCAGAACGAGGATATTTGTCAAAAGTACATGGATATGATTAGTGAGAAGTTTAGAACAGTAGACAGTAAGCAGGTGCAGGATATAGAAAGTGAATGGGTGGCATACAGGGATGCTGTAGTAGAAACAGCAAGGGAATGCCTAGGAACAACTATATGTAAAGATGGTAAAAGGCGAACATCTTGGTGGAATGATGAAGTGAGAGCAGCCTGTAAACATAAAAAGAAGGCTTATCAGAAATGGCTCCAAACAAGGGCCGAGGCAGACAGGGATTTTTACGTAGATGAAAGAAAAAGAGCGAAACAAATAGTTGTTGAATCCAAAAAGAAGTCATGGGAAGATTTTGGTAATAACCTGGAAAGGTTAGGTCAAGCAGCAGGGGAAACCTTTCTGGACAGTAATAAAGCATCTTAGGAAGGGAGGGAAAAACGAAATGAATCGTGTTTTGAGTAATTCAGGTGAACTCATAATAGATCCCAGGGAATCACTGGAGAGGTGGAGGGAATATTTTGAACATATTCTCAATGTAAAAGGAAATCATCATGGTGGTGGTGCAAACAGCCAAGCTCATGGGGAGGAGGAAAATGATGTTGGTGAAATTATGCTTGAGGAAGTGGAAAGGATAGTAAATAAACTCCATTGTCATAAGGCAGCAGGAATAGATGAAATTAGATCTGAAATGGTGAAGTACAGTGGAAAGGCAGGGATGAATTGGCTTCATAGAGTAGTAAAATTAGCGTGGAGTGTTGGTAAGGTACCTTCAGATTGGACAAAAGCAGTAATTGCACCTATCTATAAGCAAGGGAACAGGAAGGGTTGCAACAACTTTCGAGGTATCTCATTGATTAGTATACCAGGCAAATTATTCACTGGCATCTTGGAAGGGAGGGTGCGATCAGTCGTTGATAGGAAGTTGGATGAAAACCAGTGTGGTTTCAGACCACAGAGAGGTTGTCAGCATCAGATTTTCAGTATGTGCAAGGTTTTTGAAAAATGCTACGAAAGGAATAGGCAGTTGTGTTTATGTTTCGTAGATCTAGAGAAAGCATATGACAGGGTTCTGAGCGAAAAGATGTTCACTATACTGGGGGACTATGGAATTAAAGGTAGATTATTAAAATCAATCAAAGGCATTTATGTTGACAATTGGGCTTCAGTGAGAATTCATGGTAGAATGAGATCTTGGTTCAGGGTATTTACAGGAGTTAGACAAGGCTGTAATATTTCACCTTTGCTGTTCGTAGTTTACATGGACCATCTGCTGAAAGGTATAAAATGGCAGGGAGGGATTCAGTTACGTGGAAATGTATTAAGCAGTTTGGCCTATGCTGACGACTTGATCTTAATGGCAGATTGTGCCGAAAGCCTGCAGTCTAATATCTTGAAATTTGAAAATAGGTGCAATGAGTATGGTACGAAAATTAGCCTCTCAAAGACTAAACTGATGTCAGTAGGTAAGAAATTCAACAGAACTAAACGTCAGATTGGTGATACAAAGCTAGAACAGGTCGATAATTTCAAGTATTTAGGTTGTGTGTTCTCCCAGGATGGTATTATAGTAAGTGAGATTGAATCAAGGTGTAGTAAAGCTAATTCAGTGAGCTCGCAGTTGCAGTCATCAGTATTCTGTAAGAAGGAAGTCAGCTCCCAGACGAAACTATCTTTACATCTGTCTGTTTTCAGACCAACTTTGCTTTACGGGAGCGAAAGCTGGGTGGACTCAGGATATCTTATTCATAAGTTAGAAGTAACAGACATGAAAGCAAGAATGATTGCTGGTACAAACAGGTGGGAACAATGGTAGGAGGGTACTCGGAATCAGGAGATAAAGGTTAATTTAGGAATGAACTCGATGGATGAAGCTGTACGCATAAATCGGCTTCGATGGGGCGTCATGCGAGGCGAATGGAGGAGGATAGGTTACCTAGGAGAATAATGGACTCTGCTATGGAGGGTAAGAGAAGTAGAGGGAGACCAAGACGACGATGGTTTGACTCGGTTTCTAACGATTTAAAGATAAGAGGTATAGAACTAAATGAGGCCACAACACTAGTTGCAAATCGAGGATTGTGGCGACGTTTAGTAAGTTCAGAGAGGCTTGCAGACTGAACGCTGAAAGGCATAACAGTCTATAATGATAATGTATGTATGTATGTATGTATGTATGTATGTATGTATGTATGTACACTGACTGACAGAGCAAATGCAACACCAAGAAGGAGTGGTTCGAAAGGGATGAAAGTTGGGGAAAAAAACAGAGACGGCACAGACGAATAATTGATGTTTATTTCAAACCGATATGCAGGTTACACAATGCGCACGGCATCGACTCAGTAGGATGTAGGACCACCGCGAGCGGCGATGCACGCAGAAACACGTCGAGGTACAGAGTCAATAAGAGTGCGGATGGTGTCCTGAGGGATGGTTCTCTATTCTCTGTCAACCATTTGCCACAGTTGGTCGTCCGTACGAGGCTGGGGCAGAGTTTGCAAACGGCGTCCAATGAGATCCCACACGTGTGAGATTGGTGAGAGATCCGGAGAGTACGCTGGCCACGGAAGCATCTGTACACCTCGTAGAGCCTGTTGGGAGATGCGAGCAGTGTGTGGGCGGGCATTATCCTGCTGAAACAGAGCATTGGGCAGCCCCTGAAGGTACGGCAGTGCCACCGGCCGCAGCACATGCTGCACGTAGCGGTGGGCATTTAACGTGCCTTGAATACGCACTAGAGGTGACGTGGAATCATACGCAATAGCGCCCCAAACCATGATGCCGCGTTGTCTAGCGGTAGGGCGCTCCACAGTTACTGCCGGATTTGACCTTTCTCCACGCCGACGCCACACTCGTCTGCGGTGACTATCACTGACAGAACAGAAGCGTGACTCATCGGAGAACACGACGTTCGGCCATGCCCTCATCCAAGTCGCTCTAGTCCGGCACCATGCCAGGCGTGCACGTCTATGCTGTGGAGTCAATGGTAGTCTTCTGAGCGGACGCCGGGAGTGCAGGCCTCCTTCAACCAATCGACGGGAAATTGTTCTGGTCGATATTGGAACAGCCAGGGTGTCTTGCACATGCTGAAGAATGGCGGTTGACGTGGCGTGCGGGGCTGCCACCGCTTGGCGGCGGATGCGGCGGATGCGCCGATCGTCGCGTGCTGACGTCACTCGGGCTGCGCCTGGACCCCTCGCACGTGCCACATGTCCCTGTGTCAACCATCTTCGCCACAGGCGCTGCACCGTGGACACATCCCTATGGGTATCGGCTGCGATTTGACGAAGCGACCAACCTGCCCTTCTCAGCCCGATCACCATACCCCTCGTAAAGTCGTCTGTCTGCTGGAAATGCCTCCGTTGACGGCGGCCTGGCATTCGTACCTATACACGTGTCCTGTAGCACACGACAACACGTTCTACAATGACTGTCGGCTGAGAAATCACGGAACGAAGTGGGCCATTCGCCAACGCCGTGTCCCATTTATCGTTCGCTACGTGCGCAGCACAGCGGCGCATTTCACATCATGAGCATACCTCAGTGACGTCAGTCTACCCTGCAATTGGCATAAAGTTCTGACCACTCCTTCTTGGTGTTGCATTTGCTTTGTCAGTCAGTGTATGTATGTATTTATGTATGTATGTATGTATGTATGTATGTATGTATTTATGTTATACTATGTGCATATGTACCTAATATTTGTAATATTATATTACTGAAGAAAAGTGTATTTTATTTCATTTATGACTTTATTTTAATTTGGTATTTGTTTTTATATAATGTAATAGTATATGTGTTTCACATTATTAGGTTTACGCCTGTCTGAAGCACAAAAAAAATAAACAAATAAATAAATAAATATATAAATAAATATCCTGCCGCATATGTGGAGCTCATTTAACCTTTGGCCGGGAGCGAATAATGTAACACGGGAACTGTATGTGTTGAACCAGCCAGATCTGAATAAGAATTGGGTGAGTTATCAAAGAACATATCCTAAATTTAGTGGTAACTAGCTCCAATATCCGTCGTTGACGCGTCACTCATATAGAATAAGCAAAATTATCTAACTCCCAGCTACTTTCCGCCAATATTCAGGCATGCTGCTTTACTCGGGACGCAGCAGTAATCCCATCATCGGAGGTGAGTGGCAGCAGAAAGGGCAAATCACATCATAACAATGGCCAATGTAATGTTATAATTGGTCAGTTTTATGAGCTTTCGATATTTTAGGCCTTCATATGCAGTTTTCTTCCGATTCTGGGATATTGAAGCATCCATTGCAGGACCTCTCAAACGCCCAAAATCTCACGCGTGCAAATTGAGGCACAGAGTTCCTGTGCACAGTGCATCAGTCATACTCGACTCGGCTCGGACCAACGCTTCGTCTCTGGGCTACCCGGCTAAGCTAGGCTGAACTCGGCTCGGATTTGGAGTCCTACGGAGCAAGTGAGGAAGAGGCAGACAAGCGGAGCGAGCGAGGCAGGCGTGGGGAAAGAGAGAGACAGTGCTATTCTCCAAATCGAGGAGTGGGGCTCTGCACTCTGGTCAACCAAGCGAAGTCGTCTTTTGCACCCTGTACAGTGCAATGCACTGGTGCATGCACCCTGAGAGGCCCTGATCTACTGTAAAGTATGTCCTTCCTTATTTCATGACTCCCTCTTATCTTATTCCGCAAGTGATCGTTCCTTTAAGTTTTTTTCTCATCTGTTTTGTAATCATCTTCACAATTTTCTTTGACGACACAAACCGAGGGCCGCGCTGTTTCACACCTTAAGAAGTGAAAATAAACCATCGCGAGTTAACACGATCAAACAACATTTCCATATTAGCAATGCTCGGCGTTGATTTGGACTAAGTAACAAATTCATTAAGCCTCCATGGCTCGGGTGGCAGCGCGCCGGACTCTCACCGCTGGATACCGTGGTTCAAATTCCGGTCAGTCCGTGTGAGATTTTTGCTGGACAATGCGGAGGCGGGACAGGTTTTTCTCCGGGTACTCCGGTTTTTCCTGTCATCTTTCATTCCAGCAACACTCTCCAATATCATTTAATTTCATTAATCATTCATTAATCATTGCCCCAGAGGAGCGCGACAGGCTTCGGCAGCCGGCACATTTCCTATCCTCGCCGCTAGATTGGGCTTCATTCATTACATTCCTGACCCGGTCGAGTGACTGAAAACAGGCTGTGGATTTTCAAGAAATTCATTAAATTCTCTTCAGCCATTTTCTTGTGCTGCCCGTCCATTCATACAGATAGACAGACAGTGATGACGGGAAATGAAAAAGTGCATTTTCTTGCTTATGTAGACACGATTCATGCAGAAATATAATTCATGAATTCTATATAAACATAAGAATTTAAAATATGAAATCTTAAGACCCTTTCCCTAAATTACCATTTCATCCAGCTTGAACATAAATTATTTATAGCCTAGACTGTAGTACCTTATTCTCAGACTTTACATACAGATTTTCATTCAATTCTCTTCACCCGTTTTCTCATGGTTCGGCGTTGGTTTGTACTTAGCAGCAAAAATCAAATTTCATGAATATCTCTGTTATCATAGCCGGTATGGTAAAAGTGTATAAGAAATAATGATCGGAAATGTAATTCTCTATAACTTTAGTTATCTAGTATTTATCGATAGGACCACTAATTACATAAATATTTGAGAATTAAATTGTAGTCCCTCCTCTAAACTACCATTTCACTCAGCGTGAATAAATTTATTTATAGCCTAGACTGTAGTGGCTCATTCCCCGACTTTACATACCGATTTTCATTAAATTTTCTTGAGCCATTTTCTCGTGATGCTTCTACATTTAGACAGATAGACAGACAGACAGACAAACAGACAGACATGAGAGAAAATGAGAAAGTAAATTTCCTTCTTTTTTGTGGACACGACCGGTGCAGAAATATAATTATTTCTAAATTGTTTGCATGTACAGACAGAAATTTGGTACCGGAACTCTTCTTTATTTTTAGATAAATTGCTCACTTCGAACACTGATATAGAAATTAGAAAGACGTTTCGAAGTCTTTCGTCTGGAGCGTGGCGTTATGTGGAAGTCAAATATGAACTATAACTAGCTCAGAAAGAGAGAGAATAGAAGCTTTCGAAATGTGGTGTTACAGAAGAATGACGAAGGTTGGATGGGTAGCGCGAATCACAAATGAAGAGGTACTGAATCGAATTGCTGAGAGGAGAACGATCTGGCAAAATTTGATCAGACGAAGAGACAAAATGATGGGTAAACCAATGTATGAATATTGCAAATATATTCGAGTAGATGTACGATTTAGTAGTTACGTAGAAATGACAAGGTTAGCACAGGATAGGGTGTAAGGGAGAACATTACAAACCAGGCTATGCAAACAACAACAACACAATTTATGTGTGAAACTAAGGGTAGTGTTATAATTATTTACTGACGAAGAAGAAACGGAAGAGGAATTCTAAAGTTACATGAAACACTTTATACCGAAAATGAGATTTTGACAACACGAACAATTTACTTTCTACGAACCCATATAACTAGCACGTACAGTTTATGAAAAATATTACCTACTGTTTTAATAATTTATCACCGTTTTTCGCATTTTTTTGAATTAATGAAACTCTGTGATGTTTTAAAAATTAACAAAAACTCGGGATTGTAAAAAGTTTCTGATCATTCTCCTGGGACATAAGTTTTGACCTTTAAAAGCGGGACAGTTCCGACTATCCAGTTACAACCTACATGAAAGGTATTCTTTCATTCTTTCGTAATCCATTTACCATCCAGGGTTGGTTTTTCCGTCGGACTCAGCGAGGGATCCCACCTCTACCGCCTCAAGGGCAGTGTCCTTCAGCCTGAGACTTTGGGTCGGGGGATACAACTTGGAAGAGGGACCAGTGTCTGGCCCAGGCGGCCTCACCTGCTATACTAAACAGCGGCCTTGGGGGGGGGGGGATGAGAAGATTGGTAAGGATAGAGAAGGAAGAGCAAAGGAAGCGGCCGTGGCTTTAACTTAGGTACCATGCCGGCATTTGCCTAGAGGAGAAGTGGGAAACAACGGAAAACCACTTCGAGGATGGCTGAGGTGGTAATCGAACCCCCTGTACTCAGTTGACCTCCCGAGTCTGAGTGGACCCGGTTCCAGTCCTCGTACCACTTTTCAAATTTCGTGGCAGAGCCGGGAATCGAACCCGGACCTCCGTGGGTAGCAGCCAATCACACTAACCATTACACCACAGAGGCCGTGCATGAACGCTATACTGGACATAAAAATTAGGTTTCAAATTATTATTATTATTATTATTATTATTATTATTATTATTATTATTATTATTATTATTATTATTATTATTATTATTTTAAAATATTCCTAAGTCTAGGGATGGGGACTCTTAAGAGGTTTTTGCACACATTTTCACAACGGCTAATGATTAGGGAAACAATCACAAAATTTGCAGGAAAAGTATACAAAATAAGATTAGGAAATTAATTTTCGGGTTCTACGAGCTATTACTGATATATCTACAGAAAATCTTCGCTGACATTTCTCGCATCGAAGACAATAATAATAATAATAATAATAATAATAATAATAATAATAATAATAATAATAATAATAATAATTTGGCTATGCTGAATTGAGTTTCTCCAGAGGATTGCATCCTTAAAATCACTATGACATTCGGGACTTTCCTTTTTATTTCAGGAGCCTCGATATTTCATATTAAATACATATTTTAAAGGTATTTTATAAGTACTATGTTCTTTATAATTAACAAACTTTGACTTCCAGAAGCTGTATCTTCCTACTTAATTAAGTAGGTATAGAAGTAATGGTTATAATGTGCATACACGTTATTAATATATAACATGCACGCCTGGATTTAAATAAAATTAACAAATGCATCATTAAATAACTACAAAAGCATTATTTACTTCTCGAAAATAAACATTGTTTATTTCAAATCTGAATAAGATTGAAAATAGAATGCAATTACTCTGATGTATGAATTACTTAACACTACCCAGCTAAATATTTCTTTAAACATATTACCGGACGTGTCAAGAAATTCCTGCCTGAACACTAATCACCTATTCCACTGTGTGAGACTTAAGCGCTCTTCCAGACTGTCTGGGAGATGCTCAACGCTGCATTACAGTGACTTTGAACCAGTCTCAAAGTCAAACCGCTAATGAGAAACTTTGCGAAGGATGCATCTCTCACGGTATTTACGTCGCTTGCTTCCCAGAGAAATTCTACAAATGTTGTTTTACTGAAAGCACTGTATTGAAGGGATTACAAAGTTACTTTTTTCAGTTGTTCATCAATGTTATTATTATTAAATCACTAAGAATTATATAATACAATAAACTGCGTTATATACAAGATGTGTTTTAAGATAATCGCATTCATTGAAATTTGAAAAGAAACACCTCCATGAAAGTATGGAATTATTTGCAAATCTGATAATATAAGGAACTGCTTGAATGCACCCAAACCCGTGTAGAGTATACAAGGAAGAGTTACTGCCTTCAAATATTCCGTCCAAATCCTGAAGAACCATATCTCCCAAACTTTTTAATGCAACAACGTGCTCAGCAGCATTCATTATAAACAAGTCAGATAACTTGTCTTGATATGCCTGTCGCAGTCATATTGTTTTGCCTGCCCTTTTCAATGGTTTTGTGAACTTTTAATAAGAAGCGCGTTATGGTATTCCGCAGTTCGTGGTCAGAATTAATCCATTCCACGCTATCATGCCGTCTGTTTGGTAAAAATCTATCCATATATTCGCTTTTTTATCCTTCAGTTCTTGAAGTAAAGCTTGGTATTGTGTCGTAGAAGGTTATGGTATTTTTAATCGCAGTTCTTCTATATAGAACGAATGTTCAGTGAGCTCAAAGGCTAGTCTCGAAGGAGTATTTTTGCCAGGAAGAGAACTTTAAGATACATGGCCTTTATTATTTCTTATAATGCCAGGTTATCCTTCGATAGGTGTTCCCAGATAATGTCTAAGGCATATTTCATGATGAGGTCTGTTTGTACTTAGACTTTTTTCTCTTAGCAGCATGCAAGTTATTAGGAACGCTCTGCAATCTGTTAAATATATTTGGAAGTGTATACTCTCTGGATTGACAGATAGTAATCAAACATGGCTGCGTGCAATGGCATTACTAAGGATGAAAATCATGTATCAGAATATTAATGAAAAAGTGTTAGTCGCTAAGCAACCTGCTAAGTACAGAATGAATTGCAAGTTAGGGAAAGCCTTCGCGTGCAATTATTGGAGTGATCATTTAACGACTTGATTTCATGATTACTCAAAGCTGGATGAACTTAGAGACCTATCACTGTCTTGTGATTCACCGGCAGGTAATTCCTGAGAAAATAAAACATAAATTAATCATATCGGTCCAGTAGAACGGACGGATGGATTTGCCAAAGCTGTTTTTAGTCAATTGTTTTAATATATAGATTGTCTATTTGTATACACTACTTTGTCATCAGGGACAATTTCCAGTTGGGGAAAGTTGAAGTAAATTTTTAAAAACGGGTCTTACATGTCAATATTCTTCTAATTTCGCTCAAAGTTTTCAAACGACAGCTCGTAAATTAGTTGTGCTAGAATTTAGAAAAACATCATTGACATTCTAATTTACTACAGCTATACTTTTTTATGTCAATAGGCATCGTTCCATTTGAAAATGTAACATTCTAGAATAATGCATATTCTAATAATTATTTAAATCTGTTTATTGGCTACAATTGTGAGCCCTTCGATACACTTCATTTTTATGAAAACAGCACATCAATAGCACATTCCGTTTTATATATATCTAGGATGAAATTTGCAGGTGATTTATCCTCGATAATGGATCATAGTGGACCATCGGACTTCCAAACTGAATTACTCTAATGCCCTTCTTATGTTCTTTAAAAATCTTTGTTATTTTAACATTCTTGTTCCAAAGAATAACACCATAATTTAGTATCTTTTACAATAAGAAGAATAATAAGAACATTTTGGTTTAACCCCATAGAGTCCGTCTACTTGTCAGTTTCTACGTTTCGTCTTTCATTACCAGATGGTAGGGAAATTAGAACTCTTTTGGGCTGAGTTTTAGTTAGTCTTAGTACTGAATGTTTTACCAGAATTATTAAGATATCGTACAACATGGAGTAAAAAATACAGTTCTTACCACTCTTCATAAATATGACCATTTCTGTGAGTTTGAACTCTCGATCTTGGGATCCAGAGACCGATAAATTTACTATTGTTCCACGAATGAAGCTAGTTACGGTTAGTGAAAGCTTTAAACTCCCACGTTTCGTGGGGACCCTGTCGTATATGGAGATAGATTAGCTGTGTTTTGCTTCATTAAAAGAGAATTTCGAAGTGCATCTACATTTCCGCAAGGCTGAGAGTGAATTTGATATTACTCTGCACGTGCACTTCTTCCCCTGACACCAGCGGTTACATTAATTAATATATGGTCAGCAAGTTGTCATAGTTCAGCTGGGTGCTTTGCGACCTTTACTTCAGATTACACCAGAAAACTCTCGTGGGTTTGATATATCAGAGCTTCTCAAACTTGCTGCCTTGTGTTCGTGACTGCATTTCGTGATTGCATTTAAGGACTCTCTAACTATGCCGTCGCAACTACCGCAATGTTCAAGACGGTGGTAGCAAATTTAAGTATTGGAACCAAATGTTAGATGATAAATGCAAACTAGTTCACCAGGCTAACTAAAGTTACATGCGTCTTGCTGAAAGATGATTTTCTCCTAAGGGAGTGCCTTGAGCGATGAGTTTCTTGTCAAGATGCTTGGCTCCATGGTCGTATGCCCACCACCAGGAAATTCTCAATGTCCCGAAAAGAACACATCGTCGCCATAAGACCTATCTGTGTCGGTGCGACGTAAAACCATTAGCAAAAAACAATATAACAATAGTTGAGTCAAGAAGTAGCCGAATATATGTAGAAACTTTTATTACAGAGAGCATGGAAACTTTTACTCCACACCACCCACAAAATAATTCCTTTGGGCAGTGACATACTTCTTCCAGCGTCTGTGTCACTTTTCGAGACAGTCCTGCAGTTCATATTTGTCACTTCTCGGAGAGTGTGCTTCGCATTCGTCTTCACCTTTTTGCCTGATGCCAACTTTCACCTCATGAGCAGGGTGCTGACTTTCGTAAACAGTTAGCAATCCACTGGAACAAGACCTGCAGAATCTGGAGGATAAGGAAGGATCGGTAAGTTACAGACCAACCAGTGTGCTGGGATATTGCCGTGATGGGAAACCCAATTCTGTCCTTACCACAAGTGAGGCCTTTTACGTCGCACTACATAATGAAGACGTCGAGGAATCGTAATATACGTCTCCTTAGACACAGCTCGACCTTTGGAGAATGAATTTGAAACATACCAGTCCTTAGAATTGAAGAACAATTATTCGAGCATAACTTTACTTTACGCCAACCCCTACCACAGGCTATACTGCGCGCAGGTAAGACAGAGAAGTTGCCCACATAGCAATTCAGAACCGGCCAAATTGCTGTTATTTTTTGACTCGACCGGCACATCACTTCACTGTTGAAATTGAGCGATTCCACAACGCCCTCTTTTCTGGACAATGTGACATCGAACATTGTAACATATGCCATTTCCATGCGTAGTACCAAAATGGATAATTAAATATATCATCTCCTTGTTTGCAGCCGCTTACCTTAGAACAGTTTGCAGACATTTCTCTAAAGCCTTTCGACTGAAGTCGACGTTAAGCAGCCTCTTGACGGGCTAGTTCCACACGTTTGGAATGAGATGGATATTATTCCACATTGGACAGGCGTGCTTCGGGCTAGAATAACAGAGTGTCATTACTGAAATATAAACAGTTTGTAGTTCACTACCCTATTGTTATTCAGCTAATTTTCAGGTAATGGTGACAGTTTTCGGCTTTCAGATCATGCAGTGTTCGTTGAAATTGAGACCTCTGTCAAGAATAACTCCTGGGAATTATGGAGTGTCATAGTGTAATAGTTTAACATACATCGCACTAACTAGGCCTTACAGTTCCTCAGATAAAAGACAGAGTCTTGTGTTCTAGCAGAGGGCGATCGAAGTTGGATTTTACTGTAACGGCTTGTCAAATCTTCAAAGGTAGCTATCACATTTATCTTCACTGTTTCAAAGACTGTGCTCTGTCAGGGAAAGATAGTAAGCATTCAGGAAACTCCTAGTTAGAAGCTATTAGTTCATTATCCGTATTTATGTCGAAGAGTTGGGACCAGTGCGCTTCCTTCACGGAGGTCATGTTATGCACACTCTATTGAACAAGCTTTCCTTGGTATTTTGATCACATTGTAGGTTTTAACCAAGTAGGAGCTGATGATAAACTGTGTCGCATGCTGATTCGATTATAATTTCTTAGATTAAATTTGTGACTTTACGCGATACCAGAAGGCATGCTGCTGTATTTGGGAAAAAGAAACCTCTCAGAATGAAATAAATTAAATTAAATTTAAAAATTTAGTAGATAAAAAGAAAGGCCACCCTTCCCATTTAATGCGCGTTGCAGATAACGGATCTTTACTCCCTCGTGTGTTAAGACAGAACGATATTAACATTACTATACGGCAGATCCTCGCCACATACAGTGCGTGACCTTTCTTCCTCACACTCCACTCCCATATGTTTCCTGCTTTGTTTTGTTCCGAGATGCACCTCTCAGCACTAAAGCTGACAGTGCTGACACAGCGGCGTGCAAGCCTCGCAGATATTGACGTGAACGGAGCACAGAAAGTAAACATGTTTTGTAAGGAACGTAGATCCCTTGTTATTGTACAGCAGCCACCAAATCGTTAGCGCTCATATTGTATGATATCTGTTACTGCAGATGAAGTAATAATAATAATAATAATAATAATAATAATAATAATAATAATAATAATAATAATAATAATAATAATAAAAGTAATAATAATAATAATAAAAGTGATCAGGACATGGGAAAATGACACAAAGGGAATAACATTACTACTGGTTGACTACTCAAAAATGACATCCATTTGCAATGTTTGGCCTTCGAGGATGATCTAGCTATTCTTACTAACAAAAGACAAGAAACAGTTCGGGCCCTTGAAAAACTTCATGAAATTGCAGCTAAGACCGGTCTCCAAATATCGTATTAAAAAAGTCAGTACATGGAAGGATCCGCTCGTTATCTATATGGTAAACCTCTAAAGACTAAATTCGGCAAAATTAATCAAGTGAATAAGTTCAGGTACCAAGGAGAGGTAATTCAACCATCAAGCTTGAATCGTGAAACAAATAAGGGAGGATATAAAAATTACCGAAGGACTTTAGACCCAACTGGAACATATATACCAAAAACTCAATATCCAGGAACGCAATATTAGTGCAATACAACTCAGTTAACAAACCAGAAGCACTATACGCACCTTGGTCATAGAGAAGCAGGAGAGGTAAATATTGAGGAAAGTCTTTGGTCCAGTCCACTCGGAGAGAATCTGGATGAAACGTAAGTATCTGGAGCTTTATCAGAGGAGAGAATTTTCCTGAATTCGAAAGAATATAATATTAGCTTTTACCCGCGGCTTCGCTTGCGTGGACTCTAAGGAAACGTGCAGGAAAGTAAACAGTGCGTTCTGAACTGGTGACTGACTATCCGGGAGATTCCAAATAATAATTTCCACGGCTTTAACATCTTCAGTGGGGCCAATGACCTAGCTGTTAGACTCCTTTAGACAACGAACATCATCAACTTCTTCAGTTTTTAGATATAAATATCCACATAACAGGAATTCAACCCTTTCTTCAGTCCTGTTCACCCCCCGTCCATACGTGAACTTTCCGAAAACAAAAGAATACGTGTTTTTTTTTTATTTTATAAAGGAGATTCCAAATACCAGTTTTCACCTCCGTAACATATTCAGTTTTTGAGATATAAGTACCCTCATTAAAAGAATTTAACCACTTTTTCAGTTCTTTTTACCCCCTTAAGTGGATTCTACGAAAACGGGAAAATGCGCGTTCCTTTATTTTTGAAGGAGATTCCAAATACCAGTTTTCAAGTCTGCAAACTGTTACGTTTTTGAGATATAGATATAGGCCCACACATTTAACTAATTCACCCGTTTTTCATCCCCTTAGCGACGGAATATCCAAGAATGCTTTCTTAGTGAGCACCTGCACTGTTGTCTACGGATTTCTACGTAAATTACTGTACACGCAGTGAATAAGATTATATTAAATTGCATGTCTCTTAGCGCTATCCGAGAAACACCACGGGAAGGACTCCATACGTTGTTCCCGATGTAAAGTGCGCGTTAGGGAGTTTTGATGATAAAGGCAGGCCATGCTTCCTACCATGGAGAAATGCCGCATTGAGCTGCAAAGAGACATACAGTATATGAGGAAGAGAAAATATCATCTGGAAGGAAATCTTATAAGTTTTTTCACCGTAAATTCAGAATTCCTCCCGTGCGATACCGGGGCAAGTCACTTTGTAAAAATACAATACTTATTCAATCTTCTTCCACCGCTTTTCCCGCAACCTCGTGGGATCCCGGGTGCGAACTTTCTCATGTCTGGACATGACGCCATTTCACGGCTGGATGAACTTCCTGACGCTGGCCTTATGTTGAGGAATGTATTCACTATTACGTGTTTATATGCTGGTCGGTACTTTGGTGTGCTGTGTGTATATGAAGTGGTGTGTATTGTAAGAGACACAAAAATTCCGTTCTTAAGGCAGAGAAATGAACTAGACGCTGCTAATACCTCTAGTCGAGGTGGAAATAGAACCCACGGCACTATGAGCCGAAGGTCTCGATAATGGCCATTCAACCAAGGTGCTCGACTCATTAGCCTATACCGTAATCTCATCAATATTCATCCATTATTATTGTTATTATTCTTCGTTAGTATCGTCCTACTAAGGACCACGTTATTTCAGCTGTCGTCTCTGGGCTTTGCTCTCTGACCAGTGCTTGTTTATTCCTTGCCGGTGTTCCTCTTTTCTTTCCTCCATCCACGTCTTTCCCGTCTTCAACTTTGGCCTTTCCTGAAAACTCTGGTGGTCTTTTAGTTTCCTCCTGAGTAGGTTGTGTTCTTGTTAATCTTCATAAGTGATCCCCATATCCTTGAACAAAGTTGGCTGGGTCTTCTTATCTTTCAAATAGGTAAAGGTTTGGTTCGATAATCGTGTGAGTTTTACTCTTAGCAAGTGGCCATAAAACGCAATTCTCCTTCTCCGCATGACATCAGAGAACTTCTGAACATGAGTATACACCTTGTGGTTATGCAGACATCTATATTCATCTTTGTCTTTAATTGGGCCAAGAATTTTCCTTTAGAACTTTATTTCTTTAATTTCCAATTTTTCTATCAGGCTTTTGTTGTTCATAGCAAAGCATTCCGCTGCATACCAAGCCTCTTGTCTAATGCAAGTGCAATATTATCTGAGTTTTGTGTTCATGTAAAGGACTTTTTGTTGTAGACGTATTATTATTATTACTATTATTGTTATTATATTTTAGATGTTCACTGCCATTAGAGAGCATAATAAGAAATATTTACACATTTTTAGAAGCTTTAGTAGCTTTCTTTGCAGCCCAGAATCGTTGCATTCTCTCACTTGCAGCCTGTCCACTCTCTGGCCCGCTGTTCCGCTGTCCTGATTCACGAAACCCCTTGAAGTTACTGATCTGGTTCGATACTTGGTTCTGTTAACAATTTCTTCACGACTTAGTCCAACTTTTTTCGGATCCTGAGTATGGTAAAATTTTTCTTAGTCAACCGCTTGTCTTCCATTCTAAATAGGTTGCCATGGAACTTGACGTCGCTTCTTGATGGATTCCATCAGTCATTCGGTTTTCTGATATAGTTCATCTTGTCCTCGCAACCTGTATAGTCCAGCCACGATATTTGTGCCCATTATCGTTTGAATGATCTTCCTCTCAAACTTCTCAGCTTTTTTCAGACCAGCCTTTCCAGTAACTCGGAGGTATTCTCTGCCATAGAGACATTCGTGTTTTATCACCGTGTTGTAATGTCTGAGTTTAGCTTGCACTGAAATTGCCTTTACCTTGCAGAAGCCGTGTCTTCTGCGAAACTGTGTGGCCATCGTACCTCGTCTACTGTTGTTAGCTTCTCTTCCATTAGATCCCATCTGCACAATCTCACCGAGGTATTTGAAGCTGTTAATTCTTTCAATCTTTCCATACCTTTTCTTTAGTTGTTGAGGAGCTGTGACGATATTAGTCAAGTACTTTTTTTTTTTCAAAGGAGATTCTAAGTCCAGCCTTTCCAACTCGTTGTTTCAAAAGATTTATCTGATCCTCATCTGTATCTGTGTTTCTATAAAGGATCGCTAAATCATCAGCAAAAGCTAGACAGGTAATGTTGACACCGTTCTTTGAACCTCCAATGTATACTTAGTTCAGTAAAACTATCTTGTTAAGTTCTTTTTCCCATTCACGGATAACGGATTATTATTATTATTATTATTATTATTATTATTATTATTATTTGACTGGTTTTATTCCAATTAACTACTTTTATACCGAGTAAACCGATCATCTTGGCCGGGCGGTTAGGGTCGCTCAGCTGTGAGCTTGCATTTGGCAGCACTGAAGATCGCCTTCCGTGGTTTTCCCATTTTTACACTGGGGCTGTACCTTAGTTAAGGCCACGATCACTTACTTCCCACTCCTAGCCCTTTCCCATTCCATCATCGCCATAAGACCTGTCTGTGTCATGGCGACGTAAGGCAAATTATAAAAAAAGAACCACTTTTATGGTTTTAGGAGATGCCGAGAAGTCAGAATTTTGTCCCACAGGAGTTCTTTTATGTGACAGTGCATCTACCGATAAGAAACTGGCATATTTGAACACCTCGAGATAGACCTACCAACGGACTGAGCCGGGATCGAACACGCTACTTGGGCTCTACTCTGTGATTAACTCTGGCCGACGTTATTATTATTATTATTATTATATTATTATTATTATTATTATTATTATTATTATTATTATTATTATTATTATTATTATTATTATTATTATTATTATTATTAATGCAAGTGAGACAGATATTACTATACATTCGGACAAGGATATTCCGGTCGGTGACTTGAGGACTGCTCCACCGTGTAGGGTGAAATATAAAAGAAATCCTTGTGCGATCTTAAAGTTCTCCATTCCCTTTTGTTGGAGCATGTGCTGGAGATTTAAGACACAGGGGGGGATGCGTGTACCATTACCTTCGAGTTATGGGGTTGCAAGTCCCCGTTTGCACATCACTTGGGGCGTACGACCATAAAGAATCCATAATGTATATCATTTAGAGGTAACAAATTATCACTCGCATTATTCATTGCTCTGGAGAGCGTAATATTTCTGGAGGTAATTCTAGTACTGCAGTCATAGGAGAGTTCTAACTTACGAGCAAGCACTCTCTTTTACTTCCATCTCATTTATCCTGATCAAGACAAGTACGATCTACTGCTTGGGTGGTTTTTATGGCATTTCACTGCGTGAGGACATGTTTATTATGCACCCAAACCAATAAACACGTACCTAATGTTTTCGCTATTAGGATCGACCACGATAATACTTCCACAAAGTTCGACTCCTTGTTTGAGTGCTCAGCGTCTTGAGTTTCTGGGTCCCAGGCTTGATTCCCGACCAGGTTGAGGCCTTTTAATCTTAAACAGCGAATTCCCTTAGCCCGGGAATGGGTATTTGTGCTATCGCCAATATTCCTGGAACTCGCACGCAATACGCAGTTTCCTCGAAGAGGGATTATTATTATTATTATTATTATTATTATTATTATTATTATTATTATTATTATTATTATTATTATTATTATTATTATTATTACAGTATTGATGAAACTATCTATGTAACCACAGAGTTCTGCAGTTCCCCTTTGATCCAAAATCCATTTTCTTGTATGGGGTCGAAAACGTTCCTAAGAATTATTATTATTTCGTTATCCCGATTTATAGTTTGTCGACTCACTATGTTTCCTCTTCCGTTCTTCTGACCACTTTGTACCAGTCCTGCTGCTCGTTTTCACCACAAATGTGTGTTTATTTATTGTGGTCCTGAAGACTTTGAGATTTTCCATGATGTCCTTCTTGATGTTTAATTCATTCAGTCCCCCTCTTTTTTCCTCCAGGCAAATTATTCTCCTGTTCTGGGTAATTACTACATTGAATAATCTTTATTGTCAGTCTATTATTATCCATCCTTAAAATGTGTCCAAAAAGTTTCAAACGTCCCCTACATACAGTATTGATGAATCTGTCTGTGTAAACATAGAGGTCTGCAGTTCGCCTTTTGATCCAAATTCCATTCTCTTGTATGGTACCGAAAATGTTCCTAAATAATAATAATAATAATAATAATAATAATAATAATAATAACATTCTTTCTTTCTTTATAAAACCTTCAGGGTTGGTTTTTCCCTCGGACGCGGCGAGCAATCCCACCCCTACCGCTTCAAGGGCAGTATCCTGGAGCGTGAGACTTTGGGTCGGGGTTAAAACTGGAAAGGAGGACCAGTACCTCGCCCATACTGCCTTGCCTGCTATGTTGAACAGAGGCCTTGTGTGGGGGGGAGGAATGGGGGAAGATTGGAAGGGATGAGGAAGAGGGAAAGAAGCGGCCTTGGACTTAAGTTAGGTACCATCCCGGCATTTGCCTGGAGGAGAAGTGGAAAAACTACTAAAAACCACTTCGAGGATCGCTGAGGTAGAAATTGAACCCCCTCTACTCAGTTGACTTCCCGAGGCTGAGTGGACCCCGTTCCAGCCCTCCTACCACTTTTCAAATATCGTGGCAGAGCCGAGAATCGAACCCGGGCCTCCGGGAGTGGCAGCTAATCACGCTAACTACTACACCATAGAGGCGGATTATTATGATGATGATTATTATTATTATTATTATTATTATTATTATTATTATTATTATTATTATTATTATTATTATTATTATTATTATTATTTCCACACAGACTTAAAACTTGAGAGCATATTTGTCGAACAGAGTTTTCTGGCATAGGAAAGCATCGTTCATATTTAAGGCCAATTTAAATAAAATAATTCAGTTATGTGAAAAAATATTCCAAAAGTACCAACCAAACCCAAAAAATCAAAATTGGAATGATGGCGGGAAATGCGCGTTCCCAAGGAGAGAACTGACCCCAGGAGAGAATGGGCCAGAACATAATGTATCCATGCATCCAGTGAGGAGCCATTTTCGGAGTATGTGACCTTCAGAAACAGAACACTTCGTTTAATTTACATTGTTGTGTTCCATGATTTCATTTAATATTATTATTATTAAACTAGTATGTGCCTTCACTGCAAATAACTTAGTTTTGATCGTTGTGTATTCAGTCAGTTTTCTGATCACTGTAATGAAATTCATGACTTTCAGATGGAAGTATTTAGAGTTAGAGTGCCATAAACTAAACCCATCATTTTTCTTGCATACTTTTTTTAAAATTGCAAATGTTTTTACAGAAATCCTTGTCCAGTAATCCTTTTATTCAAACATGAATTTTCACTTGAAATTCGTCTCTCCTGTAAAATTCAACTTTTGGTTTGGTACCTTTTGGAAATAAGGTTTTCGTATTTGTTTGACGCTTCAGCAAGTACTTTCATCTGTATCGGTGGTGGTAATTGTTGTTGTTTTGAAGGTAAATATAACTAGACAACCACCCTGTATTAACACTGATCAGAAGTGAAAGAGGAGATCTGACGGACTTTCTAGGCCTCACAAATCAAACACCGCCAGGATCAGAAATGTACAGGAGTTGACTAATGGAAGTTATATAAGATATATGACAGTGAGAAGGCTGACTGGCGACGTCGGAAGACACTCCATTAATGCTGAATAGCTTTTTGTACAGCGATCTGCTGGCCAGGGATAGAATTTCTGTGAACCTGATTGAACAAGCTAGCCAGGCATGCATGAACTCGACTCACTCTTTATTATAACCTTAATTTACTCATCCCTGGAGAAAACCAGGTAGGTCATTTTTTCAGTTTTTAAATTTTTTACAATAACCTACTAAGGTCAATGCTCTCCATCCTTTGACACTAACAAGATAAGTCATTTCGTCATAATATTGAAGAAATACCCAATTTATAAACCAAACCAAACCATACCCCATAGCAAGACAGCCCTTGAAGGGCCTTGGCCTACCAAGTGACCGCTGCTCTTGCCGAAGGCCTGCAGATTACGAGGTTGCGTGTGGTCAGCACCACGAATCCTCTCGACCGTTATTCTTTGGCCAAATTATACTTCTAGAGTATTCAAGAATACAAAACAGTCCCCGGTAAGACAAGTTATCTTGTTAATATTCTGATTTTTTTTTTTAAGTGGCTTCAACCAGATAAGTCAGTTTGTCTTAAGTGTAATACATTTTTTGTTGTTATTGTGGACGTGAACATTATTATCTTGTACGAAGGTAATCCCAAAAATAAGGTCTCCTATTTATTTTTATAAATGCATAGATCTGTTTATTTCTTCAATGGTTTACATCGTTTTACAACTTGAACATTTAGCTATTTTTCTACATTATCACCATTTCGGTCGATGCATTCTTGTAGACGCTGTGACAGTTTTTGTATGCTCATGTCATACCAGCTCGCCGCCGTGCTGTTCAGGAAGTTGTGAACCTCACCTTTCACCTCCTCGTCGATGCTGAATCGCTTTCCAGCCAAATGTTCTTTCAACTTAGGGAACAAGTGATAGTCACTGGCGACTATAGGGTGGGTGGGTGATGATGTTCCACTGAAACTGTTGCAGGAGAGGAACGGTTTGCCGGGTGACGTGCGGGCGAGCGTTGTCATGGAGAATGTTTACGCCCTTGCTGAAGTGCCTGTCTGAGTTCTTTCAGGGTCTCGCAGTACCTGTCAGCGTTAATTGTGGTCCCAGCGGGCACAAAGTCGACCAACAATACCCCTTTTCGATCTCAAAACCCAGTTGTCATGACTTTACCGCCAGATTGTGTTTGCTTGAATTTCCGCGGCTTTGGCGAAGAGGGATGCCGCCACTGGCGTGATTATCGCTTGGTCTCAGGTGTAAAGTGGAACGCCCAGGTTTCGTCACCCATGACAATTGCGTCCAAAATGTTGTCCTGTTAGGCTGTAAATCGCTGAAGAAAAGCGCGGGAAGAATCAACTCGTTGCAGCATGTGGTCTTCAGTCGGCATGCGTGGCACCCACATTGCGCACACCGTCTGGTATTTCAACTTTTCCGTTAAAATTCTGTGAGCGGCGCTTCCGGAAACCTCAGAAACCAAAGTGCACATATCATCCTGGATGATCCGCCGATCTTCATGCATTATTTTCTCAACCTTCACGACTCTCTCGACGGAAATTGACGGTCTCCCGCTCCTTTGTTCGTCGTGAATTTCAGTCCGACCGGCTGCAAACTCTCTACACTACTTACGAACATTTTTGAGATCCACGCACGACTCACTATACACTTCCGTCAATTGGCGATGGATTTCAGTTGGTTCTGTAGCTTTTGCATTCAAAAACCGAATAAGTCCGCGCACTTCGCACTTGGCGGTAACATCCTATGAGAGCTCCATTCTCAACGGCTGCCAATCCAAGACTGAGTGCCTCAGTGCGGCGTGCGCATGTTTATATGCGAGCGCGAGAAACACTCTTCACAATATTTTGACCAACAGCCACACGAACAGAGTTCTGTATTTTTAAAAAAAGATAGGAGACGCGTTTCCCACTACGGGGTCGGGAGTGAGATGAGATAAAATTATATTTCATGTTTTACGGCCGGATGCCCTTCCTGACACCAACCTCAGTTGAGGAGCTAACGAAGATGAAATTAATGATGGTGAATACAATTTCAGTTACGAGGTGGAAGTAATCGCCTGTGCCTTATGAATAGGAACTCTTCCGGCATTTTGCTGGAAGTGAAAATGGGAAAATATAGAAAGCGAATCTCAGCACAGCCGACGGTGGGGTTCGAACCCATCCGATTTGTGAATTTAAACCTTAGTTCCATAGCCGTAGCGTGTTAATACGCGTGGTTACTCCTTTCGATTTCCTCGCTATAACCTGTCTTATTCAATAGAATTTCATAGCTTTCATCTTCTCTTTCTGAACTCCCTTGGTCAATCGAAGTTTTTCTCCTGCACCCTGGGTGGTATTAAACTTACAATAATGTTCATTGAACGCGTTGCCTTTCACTCACTATCATCATTCTTAAGGTGATCAGAACTACGTATTTACTTTACTGGTCTCATTGTTTTGTCTCTCCCATGGGTCTGCGTTGCTTGTGAGTAGTAGCGTTATGTGAGTAACACCATGGGTCTCTGTTCTCCGCGAGTGGTGCCATTATGTGTGACATACCATGGGTCTACGTTACCTGTGATCAGTACCATTATAGGAAGAACACCATGCTTCTGCTTTACCAATAATTAGTACAGTTGTAAGGGGCCGGTGACCTGGATTTTGGACGCCTTAGGACAAGCATCATCTCTGTATATGAGGCATTGCGAATTGGATCCACTGATTGTTTTGCATTCATGGTCATTTTTTCATTATCATTAGTTTTAGATTTTAGTCAGTGGATACATTTTGAAGTTTGATCGTTTCATTTCGTTGCACCTCGTATCATTAGGGGCCAAACACCTAGCTGTTAAGCCCCTTTAAACAGCAAACATCACCTTCATCACCAATATCTGTTACTTCTCTCAAGACATAAATGGTGGTCGTTATATGTGAAGAGAAAATTCAACGAGTTAATCATCATTTCAGAATTTGAATCATAAGAGAGGTGGCCTTGCAAACTTAATACTGCTGGTTTAGGGAGTGAACAAGTGTTGACTAAGGGAGGTCAGATAGGAAATGTGAAAGAAAGGAATATAGTGCAAGTCAAAAAGACAAAGACACCTCCGTACAGGCCATGAAAGCCCTTGGAGGAATGGAACGTAAAGGCTTCCACCATTGTTAACCACGGCACGTGATGGGGTAGAGTGGTTAGCTCTACGCCCGGCCGCCTTTGCCCCCAGGAATCAACCTGGTAATATAGTGCAAGTAGGTGGAAGCAATTCTCAACTCAGTTCTCCGAGCCACCTTTTAAACAGTCTAGAGCGGAGAAGGGGGTATAGGCCAGCGGAAGACGTGGGTGAGAGAGGCTGCGGCTATAGTGTTGTCACATGGTAGGAAAGAAGCAAGGGGGCGCGCTTCATGCCTACTGTCAGCACGAGTTACGGCAACAGTGTACCCAGTGCGGAGCTGCCATACTTATGTAGTAGATGTCTTGACCATGTGGGTGCAGATACTTTCATCTAACGTTTAAAATAGCAGTGGCGTAATGGGGCTATACTAATATGAATATATAAATGCATTAATTCTTTCAAATGATCTCAAGTTACAACCGGTGAACTGTGCTTTGTTACAGTGTTGGAGTACAACTTTCAATCGCGTGCCGGTTCATTTGGCAACCAACGCGAGTGTGACGAGCCTATGACATTACTTCCGCTTTAGTCTGTTCAAAAGGTGACCCGGAGTAGTCCCTGTGGTTGAAAAACCTACAGTCTCAAATTGGGAATAATTACGGTGGGGGAGAGTTTCACCTCATTTATTTACCTCTTACCGGGCGATTTGGCCGTGAGGTTAGAGGCGCGCGGCTGTGAGCTTGCATCCGGGAGATAGTGGGTTCGAATCTTACACTCGGCAGCTCTGCAGATGGTTTTTCCGTGGTTTCCCATTTTCACGGCAGTTTCCTTTCAACTCCCAGGCCTTTCCTATCCCATAGTCGCCATAAGACCTATCTGTGTCGGTGCGAATTAAAAACAACTAACTATTTACCTCTTTCGTCGGGAGGGAGACACCGTGGATGAATTTTATCACGATCATTACACATATACGAAAACACTCAAACAAGTGTCCGTTGTTCTCTTCGAGAATTCCACTGCAGCATAAGAGTTATCCAACGCGTGCGTGTGAAAAAATTAAATCAGTATTTTCAAATAAGGCTTGTAGTATTAGATAGAGTCGTGCAGCTCTATGCTTGCATTCGGCAGACAGTGGATTCGAACCCGTGTGTCGGCAGCTCTGATGATGGTCTATCGCGATTTCCTATTTTCACACGACACAAACGCTGGGGATGTACTTTAATTAAGGCCACGGCCATTTCCTTCCAAATCCTAGCCCTTTCCTGTTCCATCGTCGCCGTAAGACCTATCTGTGTCGGAGCGACGTAAAGCACATTGTAAAAAAGAAAGAGATAAAAAGTCTACGTACAAACAGACCCCATCATTACATACGCCTTAGTCATCTGGGAAAATACCCCTGTTCATTAATCCATTTAGATACTTTTGTCCCTCCATTTCATTTCTGCTCCTTCTATTTCACTGAAGATGGTACTCATCAGTAAAACAATGGTCTCCAACAATGCATCACCCTACTTCAATGAAAATCTCTATGCTCAGCCTATTCAATTCCAAGTGCTCAGACGCCAGACGAGAACATTGAAATGGTCAGGACTAGAATCTTGCATGACCGAGCATAAAGACCATATATTAAATTAAATAGTCTGACCTCTGTCGACCGGCTATATTGGCAAACCACCAAATGATACTGTGAAGCAGTATTGAACTCTACAGTCGAGTGTGAAACATCCGGCCATGTCTCTGTATGTTTGGCCCTTTCTGTATCAAATGTGTCCCTTCACGTAATTTCCGTGTTTGTGTACAATTGTACCACCATCAATGACAACATATTTACTCATCAATCAACCATCACTTATCTGCATTTAGCACTGTTGCTCAAGTGGCAGGTTGCCTTTCAATGGTTTAGTTCGTCTTTTCTTAAATGATTTCAAAGAACTGGGAAATTTCGTTCTTTCATAAGCTGTTTAACCTCGTACTCAGGAAGGAATCCCACCTCTACCACCTCAAGAGCAGTGTCCTGGAGCGTGAGACGTTTAGTTGGGGGATACCAATGGGGAGGGGGACTAATACCTCGTCAGGCGGCCTCACCAGCTATGCTGAACAGGGGCCTTGTTGGAAATGGGAAGATTGGAATGGGTAGACAAGGAAGAGGGAAGGAAGTGGCCTTAAGTTAGGTACCATCCCAGCATTCGCCTGGAGGAGAAGTGCGAGCTACGGAAAACTACTCCGAGGATGGCTGAGGAGGGAATCGAACACCCCCTCTACTCAGTTGACCTCCCGAGGCTTAGTGAATCCCGTTCCACCCCCCATACCACATTTAAATTTTTGTGGCAGAGCCAGGAATCGCACCCGGGTCTCCGGGAGTGGCACGCTAAACCACTACGTTACATGGGCGGACATGGATTATTTCTCTTGATAAAGTATTCCGTTCTTAAGTTCATCTTCCTGTAAATGAATATTTTCCCCAGTTTGTCCTCTTGAATCCCAAATGCACCTTTGTATTATGTTCCTGCCTTTAGAAACTTCACTCAAGCTTATTCATTAATTGATGGCATTCCACACCATTTCTCTTCTGACAGCAGTACTGAGCGAGTTGGCCATGTGGGTAGGAGCGTACAGCTGTGAGCTTGTATTCGGGAGATACTGGGTCCTAATCTGACTGGCAGAGGAACACCATATACCAAACCAAGTACAAACCAGTCAACCACCTCCCGCGAAGTCGCCTTGTATTCATCTTGCAAACAACACCTAAGCTTTCTTCTCCTTTAAAGCAAACAACACCTCAGCTTTATTCTCCCTTAAATCACTGGAACAAAAGCTGCTACTGACAGTTCAGCAACATCGGGCGTGGTCGCTCATTGTATGGGTGACTGCCGTCCGTGAGTCTGCTTCGCCTTCTCCGCACCGCTACCAAATACTCAACAAGCACTCACAGCGCCCGACCACATCTTGACCAGTGAATAACTACAAGATTCCACATATCCCAATCCATCAGTCACACTAATGAAATGTGATCAGTTGTGATTGACACGGCACTCAAGGCCAAAATGTTCGCGCGCTGACCTCTACGGTCAATGCATTATATATGGGGATGGCATGGCATGGCATGGCAGAGGAAAGCATCGTTCATATTTAATGCCAAATAAGATAAAATAACCCAGTTACCATTATATTTGAGAATTTTATTTCAAAAAATGTAAATTAAAATAATTAAAAATCCAAATTGAGATGATGAAGGAAAACATGTGTTGGAAGCTCCATAACGCGAAAGATAAAGAAGCCGTTAAAAGGGTCCAAATCTACGTCAAATAATGCGTTGAGAATCACGTTTAATGCCAATAAGTACCAAATCCCACGGGTTGAATTGGCCAAAATATAACGTATCCGTGCGGCCAATGAGGAGCCATTTATCGAGCATGTGACCAGGATCAACAGAACACTTCATTTAATTTACATGGTTGTGATCGATGATTTCATTTAATACGACTTTCTGTCAGAAATGAAACAGATCGAATCAGATGTAACAGCAATAATTAGAAGAGCTTACGGACAGCTTGCCGAATCCTGTCAAACTTAGCCAACCGACGAGTCTCCTTCCCTCAAGTCTGATCATCCTCCACGACCTGCTGGTGATCAGAAAAGCGATAGGTATCCAGTGACTTCTTCGTCTTCTACAACCAACTCCCAGTGCACAGGTTCTATAGGCGTGCTAGAAGTGCTGGATGCAGTCGCTTAAGTGCGGCTAGTATCCAGTATTCGGGAGATAGTGGGGTTCGAACCCCACTGTCGGCTGCCCTGAAGATGGTTATCCATGGTTTCCCATTTTCACACCAGGCAAACTCTGGGGCTGTACCTTAAGGCCTCGGCCGATTTCTTCCACTCCTAACCCTTTCCTCTTCCATCGTCGCCGTAAGACTTATCGATGTCGGTACAACGTAAAGCAACTTCTTAAAAAACAAAAAAAGAGGAAATGTTGGGCTGAACATCCTGCTGCGCGAATTTCTTTCGCTGCCGGTAATATCTGAAGCAGTAGATTTCTTCCAGACAGATATAGCAATACAACTTGCAACAATCTAGTACCAAGGAGTTGCGAACAATATGAACTGCACTGCGTCGCGACAGGAAGGAAATGGCCGTGGCCTTAATTAAGGTACAGCTCCAATTTGCCTGGTGTGAAAGTGGGGAAACTGCGAAAAACTATTTTCAAGGCTGTCGAGTCAGAATGTAAGCTGATAGCTACGTGACCCGAACCACGCGGCCGCTTACTCGGTAAAGACTATTTTCATTCTTCAACCATTTTACCTAGAGATGAATGCTGAGGATTAGACGGTCGGAAAAGAGATCAAATGAAAGTGTCTTGAATGAAATCAAAGGCAAGAGAGAACTACTCACCGTGATGAGGAAACGGACGGCCAAATTCCTTGATCACACCGTGGGACATAATAGCTTCGTGACCAACATTATTGAGGGAAACGTTCTGGGAAAGGAAGACTAAGGACGAAGTATCTCCACGATCTGATGCTAAAACATAGAAATACCACCTACCATGAGATGAAATATGAAGCTGAAGAGCGAGGATCATGGTTGCATCGACAATTATGTACTTAACCGTATTTGAACTACAGGATGGGCAAAATAAAACTCACCGGGCGAGTTGGCCGTGCGATTTGGGGTACGCGGCTGTGAGTTTCTGTGGTTTTCCATTTTCGCACCAGGCAAATGCTGGGGCTGTACCTTAATTAAGGCCGCTTTCTTTCCACTCCTCGGCCGTTTCTATTCTTTCGTCGCGTAAGACCTATCTGTGTCGGTGCGACGTAAAGCCAATAGTAAAAAAAAAAAAAAAACTCGCTCGGAAAATATTTATAAGACTGACGCTGAATTGACACTTGTTAATGAACTGCCCATCACAGGAAATGCTGGAAACCGTGATTTCGATGCACCAATCGGTTACTGTCACATGTCTCGGAATGCGCATCTCTCGCATGTTCTGTCCCAAGTATGGCCCCTTGTCATTACGTGTGAGTGAGTGAGAGGAACAGACGTGTTTAGTGACCAGTTGAACGCAACGCAAAATAGTGCTCGCGATAAAACAGCGCGTGTTCAATGTTGAGTGTTATGCGAAGGGCAATGTTTTGGTAAATCGTCCAGCAAAGTCTGCAATGCAAAACTTAGTGGCAAGATGACGTGAAACGGGCTCTCTAGTGAATAAAATCCGTAACTATCTGAAAAGCGTTCGAACACCAGAAAATCTTGCTGAAGTGAGGGAACGAAGTACGACAAAATCTCAACACCGTTTATCTGTGTACAGTAAGGGCGAATTAAGAGAGAGATCTGCCGGTGGTTTCTAATTGAAGTGGAGTCAGGACTTTTGGATCCGCAGATTTTCATTTCTTCAGATGAGACCATTTCTAGCATCAATCCCGCATCATTCCTAATGTAAATATTTTCCGATACCGTTTTTCTTTTGCCTACTCGCAGCGGCGGCTCGTAACCAATTTTTCAGGAGGTTCACAAAAATATTTGTGTTCACGTCTGAAATATACTAAAGTAGAGTGCAAATAAGTACAAAATCACGTACTTAAATCATTTCACTAAAAGTTTCTTGTACTATTGCTTCTCTACTCATAATATGGTAGAACCCTTATAACCGAGCATGCATTTTTCCAAACTAATCTGTGAGTGTACAAGACAAGTAAAATTACGATTACCGGGCTGAGTCGCTCAGGCCTTTGCAGAGGTTCTGGCTTTCTGATCCCGTGATTACGAAAACATGTTCAGAATTAGCTACTAGCGAAATCTTCCGGCGATGTAATACAATAGTAACTTCTGGGAGCTGTGGCCAACAGTAACAGGGGAGGTGGAGGACTCTTGTAGTCAACTGCAAAACTATCTCTGGTTTGAGGGTAGTTGTAGACGGAAAGGCACATTTCTTACCGTGCTCCTCGCTTATGGACATATATCTGCATAAACCATGACGCCATCTCCATGCGCATGCGTATAGTCTTAAGGTTCGTAGCAAAATCTCCAGTGTGCTCCCTGGCATTTTCAGTCGAAACGAACAGCTGTCAGTGTAACGGAGCTTCGATATAACTCGAATGCTTTCGATCGATTGATGAAATTAGGTCGAAAAAAAGAAACAATTTTGAATTGCCGGTATCCATTAATGTGTGAAGGTGCGTTACAACTGGGTGTTCACGGGCTCATGTGCTCCTGAGAGCCCACCGCCACTGCCATCTCAATGTTTAGATACCACTTACAGTTGCAACGTTTTGAAGCCGAACTGTATCTGTATTCCTGTGAGACGCTTGAAATTCTATGTGGGCCACAGTACATGAACGAACAGAAAGACGTGGTCTAGGTCAGAAAATATAGCTAGCTCTGTATATCACAATGGGCAATGGGTCTGAACGAGTTAGCTGTTGAAATATGCTACACGACACCTCCCTGTCTATCGCCTTTAATTGGTGCTCCAAATAAGCAGAGGCATGCGGCTGTTAAACAAGCTGCTCTGTTCTCAATTCTGTAAGTCCGGTGGTAACATTTGTAGTAACGTTGTTGTAAATCACGTGAGGTTGTTTACAAGCCAGCCGGGAACAAAGCCTTCTTGGTGTGGCGTGGTGTGTGCGTTATAGATCATTACAGTGAAGGCACCGCTCATAAATTGGGCTGTTATTGTTTGACTTAAAGCGGACTGGTGACCACACAGCACAACCACAGAGAAGCAGGGACCACGAGAAACCGTAAGCTCACCCGCTGTATGCAGTAAGACGTTCTTCATACATCTTCAAAGACAAGTGTGGTTATGGCAGGGTGATCTAATTCGCGTATTATAGAGGCTAGCGGCTTGCAAATTGGTCGTGGTTGTGGTGGTGGGGATTATTGTTTTAATAGGAGGTAATCAACATGAAAGTGTCGATAGTAATAATAATAATAATAATAATAATAATAATAATAATAATAATAATAATAATAATAATAATAATTTTGTGTGGTCACTTCTAGCCTTATAAAGGTGAGCGGTATCTGTTGTGTAGAGGAAACTACATGTTAGTGTTGTATGTGGTGTGTGAGTTGCAGGGATGTTGGGGACACTACAAACACCCAGTCTCTGGGTCAATGGAATGAACAATTTAAAAGGTTAAATCTCCGACCCGGCCGGGAATAGAACCCAGCGCCCTCTAAACCGATGAGGACTACGATGACCATTCAGCCCAGGATCAGGACAGGTAGAAAAGGGCAGAGAGGGATTCAATTGGGTGGAATTGTAGAAAGCAGTTTTGCCTATGCCGATGGCTTGGTCTTGGCAGACTCTGCTGAAAGACTTCGGTCTAATATCGTGGAGCATGAAAAGATGTACAGTGAATGTGTTATGTAAATGAGCATTTTTAGTATGATTGGCTGCCACCTCCGGAGGTACGGGTTGGATACCCGGCTCTGCCAGCACATTTGAAAAGTGGTACGAGGACTGAGACGGGTCCACTCAGCCTCGGGAGGTCAACTGAGCACAGGACGTTCGATACCCTCCTCAGCCATCCTCGAAGTGGTTTTCCGTGGATTCCCACTTCTCCTCTAGGTAAATAGCGGCATTGTAGGGGCCTACCTAAGTTAAGACCGCGGCTAATTCTCTTCCTTGTCTATCCCTTCCAGCCTTCACATCCCCCCACAAGGCTCCTGTTCAGCATAGCAGGTGAGCCCGCCTGGGCGAGGTACTGGTCTTCCTCTATCGTACCCCCCCCCCCCCCAACCCCGACCCAGAGTCTCACGCTACAGGACACTGCACTTGAGGCGGTAGAGGTGAGGTCCCATGTTGAGTTCGAGGGAAAAGCAACCCTGGACGGTAAACGGATTAAGAAAGAAAAAAGAAAGAAAGAAAGAAAGAAAGAAAGAAAGAAATTAGCATTTTGTCAGCAAAGAAGAGTGCTAGGTAGGGAATACAAAACTCGAATAGGTGGATCATTTCGAACAGTTAGGATAGTATTCTCCCAAGATAGTACTGTACAGATTGAAATTGAATCAATGTTCAGTAAAGCTAATGCTTCGAGCTCCCAGTTGCGATCATAGGTATTGTGTAGGAATAAAGTGAATTCGCGGACGAAGTGATCTTTACATCGGTCGGTTTTCAGACCACTCCTACCATACGGAAATGAAATCTGGGCGGACACAGGCTCTTCCATAAGTTAAGATGTAACCAGGGTTGGCAAGTTTTTGAAATGCCATCAAAGGACATGTCATGTCGACACGACATAACGACATTTGTTCAAGAGAAAACTAAGATATAATTTGCTGTACTATAATTACACTGTAGACACAAATTTTATTACAGTATTTTGCTGTTTCATTATCTTTATTAAAAGTTTACAGCCCATATTTTTCTTTACTTTCAGCCTTTTTTCAACAATCTCCCTAATCAAGGCATGAAATTTATGACAACTGTGATCAAATTTAGTGAGATATGAATTTCTGACTTCATGAGAGTTGCTGTACATGTATTCCTTTCATCATTTCACTTGTTCTTAAAGAATTAAAAAACCTTTAAACATTATTCATTCGAACTAGGTACACTTAGAACATAAGATACTAACATTAGAATATTTGGAGTAGCATCTAAATTAACATATATATCTAGCTCCGGCGTCACGTAATTCAATATTATGGGAAGAAAATTTTCTATAAAAGCTATCAAAATTAAAATCCGGACACATTTCAGTAAATTTGAAAGAATGAATCATTCTTCTAATGCAGTGATTGTAACATCTTTCAAATTATTAGGCTACATATGAGAAAAATGAACTTTGGTCCGTATTGACTAATTTAAATATAGGATTTGTATCCACCTTATTCAATACACAAGATTGTTGACTCTAAACTTAACACATGTATAGTTTAAAGCATAGACATGTTTCGATCCTTTGGATCACCATCACTATATAAATATGTTATAAAATAATTAAAATATAAATAAATTTGTTTGAAAAGTTTATTTTGAGAGTTATGTTCTCTCAATGCGATCTTCTTTTGTGGAAACGTTTTTGCGTGTATATCTTCATTATATATAAATATTACCGGGCGAGTTGGCCGTGAGCGTAGAGGCGCGCGGCTGTGAGCTTGCATCCGGGAGATAGTAGGTTCGAATCCCACTATCGGCAGCCCTGAAAATGGTTTTCCGTGGTTTTCCATTTTCACACCAGGCAAATGCTGGGGCTGTACCTTAATTAAGGCCACGGCCGCTTCCTTCCACCTCCTAGGCCTTTCCTATCCCATCGTCGCCATAAGACCTATCTGTGTCGGCGCGACGTAAAGCCCCTAGCAAAAATATATATATATATATATTGTTATAAAGTCCTTAGTTTTAGATAAATAATAAAATTTCGTCGAATCTTATGTGCCTATTGGTCTTAGTATGGCTAAATCGGACCAAGGTTGATGTTGTGGAAGTTAATCTTCTAAGAGCTATAAAATCGTGGTTCCGTGGATTGGAACCTTATGTTCCATGGAGTGATATGTTGTGATGCAGCTGATAGTAGACCCGGTACTAAACGAGGATCTTTCAGATGTAGAGCCTCAATTTAAAAAAAATTAACACCACTGAAGTCTTAAGCTACTGTAAATAGATAATTTTAACCGTAGCAGAAGTGACTTGTTTAAATATGGGGAAAAAAGGGCGTGCCGTATACTGTTATAAAGGACAGTACTTAGACCTTCAAACACGGGAATTCCCGTATAATACGGGACACCCTGACAACCCTAGATGTAACTGACATGAAAGTAGCGAGAATGATTGCTGGTAAAAACAGATGGGAACAATGGCAGTAGAATATTCGAAATGAGACAAAGTTAGGATTAAACTAGATGAATGAAGCTGAGCGTATAAACCTATTTCGGTTCTGGGGTCATGTGAGGCGAATGGAGGAAGATAGATTACTTACAAGAATAATCGACTCGACCATGGAGGGTAAGAGAAGTAGATAGAGACCAAGGTGACGATAGTTAGACTCAGTTTTTAATTATTAATGAGATGTGAAACTAAGCGTAGTCACAGAACTTGTTGCATATATAGGCATAGACAAAACGCTGAGAAACAACAGTCTGTAATTAAGAGTTTATATGTGTGTATGTAATGTATGTAAGGCCGTCCCAGAGGGAGAGGTTATGGCGGTTTAAACCCCCTCCGAAGTAAAAGTAAACTTGACAAATTTAAACAGCGTATAGGGGTTTGGAAACAGCTTACAATAAATTAGGAACAAACATTTCCCAAAAAAAAAAAAGAAGTGAATTTAACCTATAAAATATGTGCCGTCTTTAAATGTTTCTCTATGAATATTGTTAACAAATTTACTGAAAACATAAATGGAAATTTTAATTTTTGTGATATATACCGATTGTTTATCTTCTTGTGTTATTAATACATTTCGCACCGTAAAAATCGATTTCAAAATATATATAGATATATGTTCACGTTATCGAGCCGCTAGAAGATTTTTCTTAAGTATCGAACCTCTAAATATATGAATACTTAGAGTGAGACATATTGTTACTTCTATTTTTAAACAAATCTGCACGCACGTAATAAAGCGTGTTCTGCCAACCAGATCGCTATGAATTTACTTTTCTACTTCCCCCCGTTGAGTTGTAAAAGGTACTGCTCTGAAACTCAAACTTGTCTTTCTGTAAAATCTATGTGAAAATAAAAAAATATGTTACTAATTTATAGTTGTTGTTTTCGGAACACCCCAAAAAATTCCTAGCTCCCTCCAAAAAATCCTGGGTACGGCCTTGTATGTATGTACAGTATGAATGTATGTATTATGTAGTCTCGAACACAAAATATCTTAACTTATCTTTCAAGCATTAACATGAAAATGTAAAACCTGCTTTTTCTACAAACTTGTTCCAACGTCGAAGGAATGACCCTTGTAAAATATGTCAATGCAAGTCTGTACTAACGAGAGAAATTTGTTATTCACATCATTCAGATGCAGTACATCGCTTTAACGGTTCACTGCTGGAAACTCGGGAAGATTCATACTGAAAGAGAATGTCTTGAGGGCAAATTTCTGTGTGCCTACCTGGCCTCACTCATGAGACAGATTTCTGCTTATATTGAGGACAACGTTCCTGGTCTCCAGTGAAGCTGAAAACAGTCCAGACTTATTACTTGATATTATTAAACCACAACGTTAGAAACTGAGGCTGTGGAGCAACTGTTCGAAAGAGGAATTTCAATTTTAATTTTAGTTCTGCAACCATCTCCGATAATTATATCGGAGTTTCAGTGCAAGTCAACGATGCTCACGAATTCGAATTCTCGCCGAGGCATGTTGGATTTCTAAACAAAATAAATCACTTCCCTTCGGTTTTTCTTTAACGTAGAACTGGATATCCTTCTTCTTCATCATCATCATCATATTATTATTATTATTCTCCTTCTAAAGCTTTTCCCACACCTCGTGGGGTAGTGGGTGAAAACTGTGTAGAACACAGGCCCTGTTTTACGGCCGAATGCCATTCCTGATGCCAACCATATGTGGAGAGAAGTAATCATTACTGCATGTCCTTGTGGTGGTTGGTAGTGAAGTGCATTGTGTGAAAATGAAGAGGATAGTGTTGGGACAAACACAACCAACCAGTCCCCGAGCCAGGAGAATTAATCACACGTGATTAAAATCCGCGACTCGGCCGGGAGTCGAAACGAAGGCCTCAACGCTGACCATTCAGCCAAGGAGTCGGACGAGATCCTAACATCACGATATCAAAAAATTAGCTTGCTCAAATGTAAATAAATCCCATGAAAATGATACAGCCTATTTCCAGTTTCAACCGGGTCAAGAAGGGAATGAATGAAGCTCCCATCTTGCGGCGAGGATACGCCGAAGCCTGTCGCTCTCCTCTGAAGCAATGATAAATGACTGACAGATGAAAACGAAATGATATTGCAGAGAGTTGCTGGAATGAAAAATGACACGGAAAACCGGAGTACTCGAAGAAAAACCTGTCCCGCCTTTGCTTAGTCCAGAAAAAATGTCACATGGACTGACCGGGATTTCAACCATGGAACCCAGCGGTTTGCGGTCGGCGCCCTGCCGTCTGAACTACGGAGGTAAAATAAATAAATCCCAGTAGGAAGAAATATATCTCGTAACCGACCTATATTCAGGGGGTTATAAATGATCCAATTTAATACTGGTGCCTACATCTGCCACTCAGTAAGACAAATAGGGTGTCATTTCATTAACCACTGAAACAAAAATCGTGTGGATAGGAACACCACTGAAAGGGTATCACATTTTAAAAACGTAGGATGCTGGCTAACACAAGAACAGCGTCAGGGTGTAGAAATAATATCCACAACTGACAATGGAAGAACTGTATTTCCGAAATTAAAACATCTTTATTATTACCCAGAAATCCGATCAAACAATGAATCAATTGATCGATCGATCAATCAGTCAATCAATCATCAATGATCTGCATTTAGAGCTGTCACCAAGGTGGCAGATTCCCTATCATGTTTACCTAGCCTTTTCTTAAACGTTCAAAAGGAACTTTGAAATTTATTGAACTTTTCCAAGGTCGGTGATTTTTACTTTCATTTGTTAATTCAAATCGTTTGGGGGATGGGCGTGTATGTGCCCCTTTTACCAATAGAACTGTCCGGCTCCGTAGCGTAACGGTTGACATTATTAGGTACTGTCCTCGGGGGCTGGGGTTCAATTCCCGATACTGCCAGAAATGTAAGGATGATGGGATTTTGATTGAATTGGTACATGCAGCTCACCTCCATCTTCCCTTTCTTCACAGATGTGCAGGTCGCCTGTACGGCGTTAACTCGAAAGACCTGCATCAGGCCTCTTTGGAGGCCACACGTCATTATTATATTATTAAATTCCTTCATTATCACCATTATCATTCAGTGTGAAAAGTAACTTCCCACTTTCGCCCAGACCTTTTTTTCAAAGCGAAAGTCTCGCCACTCCACACGGACGCCTTTGAGAAGTGTTTTCTCACTTTCTATGGCAGCGCTGCTACTTATTAAAGATCTGGATGCCCTAGGCTGTGCTCACTGCACAAGAACTGTCCCAAGGTGTATAAGACTCCTAAGTAAGAGAAAACACCCCCAGCACTAGCCATTGTGCACCTAAAAATACAATCTTGCAGCATTGTGTTCTTCTGAACGTATGCATTACAAGAGTATTATTACTCTCTCCTGTTTCCAATTCCTTTATTTTAATCTGGAATTGACTATTCTTTTGGCTGGTGTTCACTGCCTTCAAAACTCACATTCGGGTCGACCACCAAACCAGCTACTTTATCTCGGTCTATCACTATGATAGAAATCAGCTTGCCGTGACGGTGGTAGTGGGGAGGGGGTGATGATTATTGATTTATATGGAAGTACAATTTCATTACAAGAAGAAAGGGACCGGGTGAGTTGTCCATGCGGTTAGGGGCGCGCGGTGCGGACTTGCATCCGGGGGACAGTGGGGTTCGAACCCCACTGCCGGTGGCCCTGAAGATGGTTTTCAGTGGTTTCCCATTTTCAATGCTGGAGCTGTACCTGAATTAAGGCCACGGCCACTTCCTTTCCACTCCTAGCCCTTCCCTGTCCAATCGTCGCCATAAGACCTATCTGTGTCGGTGCGACGTAAGGCAACTTGTAAAAAACTTTCTTACAAAATACTGCTGATCGCACCTACGAGCTCACTCCATAAGCTTTGTTGCACCTTGAATAAATTTCATTGACTCTACTACCATCCTTGAAGAATACACATTATAAACACCTGAATTGATCTACCTGTTCTAATTTCTTATTTCCATAACCTGCGCCAAATATTTGAAATGATTTGTAATAGATTGTGTGTGTCCACTTAAGTATTTCTAGCTGCATTTCTCATTATTAAAATTAAGGGAGAAAATGTGGTACAGTGTGCAACGCGCGCCCGCTCTCGTAACAAAGAAAGACGCGCCCACCATAGAGTTAATGTAGTATGTAGAGCAGGGCCTCTCAAACGCCCAAAATCTCACGCGTGAAAACCGATGCAAAGAGGATCCTTGCACTGTGATGAGAGCGACGAAGCGTTCGGCGATAGACGGCTTGTTTATCAGTGACATAGATAAGCGCAAAACAACAACATAGTAATGGTGCAACCTGTTTCGAAGAAAGCAAAGACTTCCGAAAGTCCATTTCAATCGAACTGGGAACTTTCGTATTTTTTTTTTCTCAGTCGTGACGATAAAGCCAAATGCTAAATCTGCGGGACGATACTTACGTTATCATCAAAGAGATATATTTTTCAATACAAAGGCTTTGCTCGAATTCTATGAGAATTTGTCGAAGGAAGATTTTCATCGTTTGCAACGAGAAGCAGCTTATTTCTATGCTTGGTTCCACGTGCATATGGGAACGTTATTTTCCGTTTTGACTTGTACGAAAACCAGACGGCGTGCGAGTACTTCTGATTGTAATTTAAAGAACGCTCTGCTGTCAGTCGATCCCTTGTTCCAGATATTACTGGCATAATTGCAAAGAGAACGAAAAAGAAGAACTAGAGAAGATAAATTTTCTGCTCGAACCAAATTGAAAGAAGAGATTTTTTAACACCGGTAACGTTGTCCCATACAACAGTGTCTCCACTCACCGCACATAAACATTTCGCAGTGAGGGGAGAATTTGCGGTGAAGGTGAAGAAAGAGACAGGCCGAATGGGTGAGACAGATGTATGGAAAGAGAAGTCGGGGTTTGCACTCTGGTCAACCTTGGGAAGTCATCTGCTGCACCTTGCGCCATGCAGTGCACCGGCGCATGCACCCTGAGGGGCCCTGATGTAGAGTAGTGTAAAATGAGTTTTAACATGGAAATACGAGTTTTAGGGCACATATCTGTTTATATCTTTTTCTTCTCCTTTACGTGATGAATACGTCCTGAAAGTTTGGCAATGCCTTGTTGTTCCACCCTGTACATCTGTAACGCCCGGCGCATTGAAAGAAGTAGCGCAGGAGATAATGAAGTTCATTATCAATAGACACAGGTATAACTGCCGACAGCGACAGCGCCCAAAGCCTTTACAAGTGCACATCTGGCACCACACACTCAGCAGTCCAGACACGCGGCAATGTCGAATGAATATAAATTGTGCCGTGACCTGCTGCAGGCGTCCTGATTCCTGACCATCTAATGTATTTAGTGGCTACCACTAACGCTTCAAGCGAACTCAATACAGGAAGTCATCTGTAAAAGGTCGTATATGTCAGCCTGAAATCAACTTCGCTTTTTTAACGTCTCACAGCATGAACAGTTCAAAAAATACAATGCAAAACTGCACATCAAACGTGCGATGATTTAGTTATGCAACCACCATGACACGTGTGCGATCCTTGTTGCATTCTCATGCCTCCCAGGCGTAGTTGTTTGGTAAAGTTTTCTTCATTTCACACTCAGTTCCGAAGTGATATAGCTCCTTGGCTGAAAGGTCAGCGTCGATGCCGTAGGTTCAGAGGCGACAGGTTCGATTTCTGGTCGGGCTGGGGATTTTAATTTCTTCCTCTGACTCGGGGACTGGGTGTTTGTTCCATTACTCTCCTCCTCATAAACATAGACAGAATAATACACTACCAACTACCTCAGAAACATACAATACTAAATACATCCCTCCATATAAGGTTGGCGTCAGGAAAGAAACCCGGCTGTAAAACAGAGCCAAGTTTTCATTTGCGACACAGTTCGCACCTGTGACACCACCAGACATAATAGGTGTATTTAAGTTCTATAGGACCGTGTCATTCGGTTGGGGTCGCGCAGCTGTGAGCATGCATTCCGGAGATAATGGATTCGAATCTCGCCGTCGGCAGCCCTGAAGATAGATTTCCGTGGTTAAGCATTTTAACACCAGGCAAATGATGGGGCCGTACCTTAAGTAAAGCCACAGATACTGCCTTCCCAATCTCAGCTCTTTCCCATACTTCCTACGGCGAAAACCGTCGATGTGTTTATGCGAATTTAAACAAGTAGAAAACAAAAAGTTTTCTATAGAAATTTGCAGGCTTCGTACGATATGAAGTTATTAATCGATTCCTTCCATTCAGCTGACACCAAAGGGCACGTTCTCCACTACGCCACTTGGTGAAGCGACATGGAGCGGTAACGCGCCCAGGAGTACAAGTTTTCGGGGGTACAGTCGACTTCGAGAAGGCGCTGCAATACTTTTAAAGTGAGCACGTCAATTCTTTCGTTCCGAATTATAGGTTGCAGAATGAAAGCAGCAAGTGACACTTTTCCATAAGTCCTCGTCAACGTATTGTATTTGATCACGTCTACGTGATCTGGCTAAATAAAATACTACAGCTCATACTGATCGTCAGAACTGTGGTCGGAAAAAGATACGAACCTCGTTTATCCGGATTAAGTGGGACTGGAACTGATTAGGATTATCCAAAATCCGGATAATCCAAAAACTAAAAAAACAAATACAGTACATGTTATATAATATATTAACAAAAGTTATACATTAATACCTTTCCTGAATTGTACAATAAAATAAAATAACAATTTTTTACATTTACGACTCCGCTTTATTCACTAAAATAATGTGTGAGGTTTTTCTGTTTTTACATTTGTGTAGCGTTTGCTTGTAGCACGATCACGAAGATGTTTTACTAACATCAGTTCTGCCGGTGTGGTTTCAGTCTGGGATTCTAAATAGGCCATCAGTTTGTCCAGCTGCATTGTTGCATCTCCGTGAGTCATTGCCTCTTCTGATGGAGTGCCGGTTTCATTTTCGAATTCACCACCATTCTCGTCATTACCTGCCGAGGAACAAGAGGCAATAATTTATTCATCTGTCATTATGCCGTAGCCTGAATGACAGTCATTTTTCAACCAGCCATTTACGTCGTTCATATCTACGTCCGAGCATCCGGGAATGCGAGCAAATGTTGCAAGGACCTCAGAAGAGTCCACGGTTTCCCATTCTCAATTCCAGACGAATGCCGGGACGGTACCTTTGATAGAGCGCGACCCACTTACTTCCAATTCCTGTCCTTAACTATCCTTGGCGTAAAAGATATTCAAGAAGAATCGACCCCGTACAAGAATTACTGTACAAGTCATTTTATTTTTTATTATTTTCGAGCCAGATAAAACGTAGATCCATAATAATGAGGGCCGGATAAACGAGGTTCTTGTGTACTGACTGAGAGGGACCGGAGACGCGTTTTACGGCTTGTCAATCAAAATCGCTTCCAAATCCGACAAGAATTGCTGATCGTCTCTCTCGCCATCTACCCAACCAACAACCAAGAGTTTACAGGAATAATTACGAAAGTGGCATTATGTTACTTCCCTGATGGCAAGCAGCCCGAGATGTTGCTGTGGTAACCAATAAATTCGTTGTCGGTCTGCACGGGTGTCCGTCATTCAATGCAGAGCATGAAATCCGAAGAAATAGTAATTTTCTCCGTCATTTGAAGAGTAAACAAGCCATATCGTTTGAGCACAAAGATATTGAAGAATAATTACTTAGATGGCCGGGCTGAGCTGCTCGGTTGGTTGAGGCTCAGGCCTTCTGACACCAACTTGGCAGGTTCGATCCTAGCTCAGTCCGGTGGTATTTGGATGTGCTTAAATACGTCAGCCTCGTGTCGGTACATTTTCTTGCACGTAAAAGTAAGTTTGGAAGCGATTTCGATTCACAAGCCGTGAAACATGTCTCCGGTTCCTCACAGTCAGGATCTTTTTCCGACCACAATTTTGACGTCGTGTCTTGTGGCTACGGGTAGTACACCATTGCTTGTAGACACTCTGAAAAGTCCGATGTGAAATCCAGCAACTCCACGCACCGCATGGGCATGACTAGTGTTGTCAACTTATATTTTAAATATCCGCTAAATACTACGAGAAATCCGCTAAATTTCCGCCACGAAATCCGATATTAAATAATGAGCAATAAAAATGAATAATAATAATAATAATAATAATAATAATAATAATAATAATAATAATAATAATAATAATAATAATAATAATAAAAGTAAATGTCTGCACTCACCTGATCTGTGAGTTTCACTGGGATTAACTCCCTTCCTGCGAGCGGGCGAGCTAAAACTTGTAGGCACTTTAGTGCCGGGTGCAAACTAGGTGAATCCCCTACCTCAAGAACCACACACAGAACAGGCCAGTTCATTAAACGGTCTTCTTTCATAGCATAAATATAAATGCTACTCTCTCACAGTTTCATTATCTGTCGTCATTCGTCAACGAAGAGATAAGTACTCTTTCCCCACGCATTAGAAATGTGTGATACCAAGATCTCATAACATAAAATCCAAATAACAGGTTTTTCTCATGTGACTGCTAGCTCCTGACAAGAAATACGGAATAGCTCGGAGACAGACTGGAGTACAAATTAAAAAAGAACGTAAAATGGATAAAACACTTAATTCCGCTAAAATAAATCTAGAATTCCACCAAAAATTCCGCTGTCCGCTAAATTATATATTTCTCCGCCGACAGTCTTCTAATTCCGCCAAATTTAGCGGAAAATCCGCTAAGTTAGCAACACTGGGCATGAGCATGGCCAAACACAATTCACTTTTTTTTGCCAGCCTATCATATCGTTACATCTACCCATGTTGACGAACACTGTCCGCTTGAAACATCAATGTCTCACTGATCGTTACTGCCTTATGCTCACGTAGAGAGAGGATAGTTGCCTAGTTGTACTTCCTCTTAAAACAATAACCACCACCATCACGTAGAGACAGTGCGCGCGCGGTTGAGCATGGGACTCGATCGCTGCGCCATCAGTACAGACTTAATGATCCGTCCGGGTGACTATTATTTTGTCCGGTGAGCTTACTAATGTCACAGCGATAAGACTGCCTAGTGAAACACAGAAATTATTTAAGAACTGTCACCACAAAGTCCAGTGGATAGTTTGGCAGGCATTGTCAAATGGTTCATTTGATGTTGGTTTCTTTACCACAACAGTGACAGCTGAAACATTTCACCTGTATTGTGGTTACCACCACTTTACCGCAGCTCACCACATGTCTCCGACAAATGGTCAGCTTTCTCCGAGGGGTGACAGTCGGACAGGAGCTCGTGCAACAATCGGAATCTTTTCGGTTTCTTCTAAATGCAGCAACTATTATGAGGGTGTCCGTAAACAGCATAATGTGTTGATTGCAAATCTTCCTACCTTACTTTGATCAAAATAGTTGTGTAACAACAGAGATAAAGTAGTAACTGGTTGCAAGTAATATACAAGCAAAACCATTGGAAAATTATAAGTTGAGGGATCAGTCAGTCCCCTGCATACCCGTTACCTTGTTAACATGTCTATTATTATTATTATTATTATTATTATTATTATTATTATTATTATTATTATTATTATTAATAATAATAATAATAAACCTAGCGAGTTGGTCGTGCGGTTAAGGGCACTCAGCTGTGAGCTTGCATTCGGGAGATAGTGGGTTGCAACACCATTGCTGGCAGCCCTGAAGATGGTCGCTTCCTTCCCACTCCTAGACCTTTCCTATTCTATCGTCGCCATTAGACCTATCTGTGTCGGTGCGAAGTAAAGCGACGTAATAATAATCATCATCATCATCATTTCACAACATAAATACACGTTCCAGATCCTCACTTTCTATTCCAGTGCACCGCACAAATAAAATTAATAGATCGTTTGTAGTGACCGGCGCCAGATTATGGAATTCCCTGCCAGCTCAGGTCAGAGGAACTAGCTCTTTACAAAGATTTAAGGTCACCTGCCGAGACTACCTGCTGAGGACAGCTAACTGAATGACTGAAGTTTGAATGTGTGCGCGCCTGAGGATTAGTCATTATTAAGAGTTTTTGATATTAATTAGTTTTATTATTAACTTAGTAATGTATTTAACTTTGTTCTCAGTTCTATAAATTTTTGTTTGGTTTGATCTATTATCAATATTTCAGTATTTTACTTGTGATTTTGATTAGTATGTGGTTAAGTGGAAGAGAGGACCTCGATCCCTAACTTCGCCACTGAAAAAAGGCATTAATAAATAAATAATAAATAATAATAATAATAATAATAATAATAATTTTACGTCCCACTAAATATTGTTAAGGCTTTCGAAGACGCCAAGTTGTCTGAATTTGTACCCGCCGGAGTAATCTACCGACATGAGACTGGCATACTTGAGCACCATTAAATAACACTGGACTGCTTCCGGATCGAACCCGCCAACTTGAGCTCCGAAGTCCAGAGCTATACCGTCTGAACTACTCATCCCGGCTGACTTTAATAGTTTTCTAGTTCCGGGAGAGTCCGAGGACAAGTTCGGCTCACCAGATGCTGGCCTTTTGATTTGACTCATGTGGGTGACCTGCGCATCGTATGAGGATGAAATTATGATGGCGACACATACACCCAGGCCCCATGCCGGTGGAATTAACCAATTACGGTTAAAATTCTGACCCTGACGGGAATCGAACCGAGACCTCTGGGACCATAGGCCAGCACGCTATCCATTTATCCATGGAGCCGGACATTCCCATTTGATAACAATAGAGTCCTGCATGACCAACTGTGAAGACCACAGGTTAAATTAAGTAGTCTTACGCCCGGCTAAATCAGCAAACCTCCGAACGAATCTGTGAGGCAGCATTGTATACTACAGCCAAGTATGAAAATTCCAGCCGAGTCTGTTTATGTTCTGACCTATCTGTCTCTGTCAAATCTGCCCTTCAGGCAATCCCTTTGTTTGCCGTAGAATCGTACTACCACCACCACCACCAACAACAACAACAACAACATAGTCATAAGGTATGGTTCCTTTTCTGTTTTTAATTGCTGTTAGACTGAGAAAATAATTTTGTTTTAATTATAATAAACTAGTATTTAATTAACACAATTACAATATTTGTATTAATACAGAGAGAATGCTTATGTGCATTATTTAAATCCTTTATTAAATAAATCCCCTTTCCATAACATTAAGCTCAGAGTAACGAGTTAGGAATGGCAAATTACTATTGATATAACCCATATCGCCGCATAGAAACCAGTACGACGAAACGGCAAAATTCTCATTTTATACCAGAAAGAGGGAAATAAACTTGTAAGAATAGTCCAGAAGTTTTGGGAATCGCTCTCTGTACGTATTTGTCCATATTAAGTACATGATACTGAATCCCTTTATTTAGCTGTATTCCGTCAGGTATTGTACAGTCAAAATGCAAGGAGGAAAGCCGATTCGCTATCAAATATTTGTTCGAATACAACTATAGCAGTTTATTTTCGCTGACGAATCGAAGTCAAGGGCCTTAAAATAGCACCTCCACTCATTAGTTACAGAATTATACCTTCACTTACGTGGACGGTGTGAGGGGAGATTCACACTTTACTAGCTTAATGTTGTGTCGCAATTAACCCTAGAATACTAACATACGTAAAATTAACGTGTATGCGTCATGACACCGTGCACTTTTCCATCCCGCGTTACCTCCATGCAATACTTCCACTGATCAATGTGGATGATCTCACCATAGCATTTAGATGCATGTATGAGGAGCGAAAACCGGGAGAGTTTAATTTTCGGTAAGTCACTGCACTTCTTTTTACGTATTGTTAGTATTGACGCATTATCATTGATACGCAAAACTTAAGTGTTATTAGTATATAACAGGTACTTGGATGTTGTCGCATGCTGGTAGGAGACTTATTCCGGATGGTTGCTGTATAATTATTAGCAATGTGACTTTCCAGGGCACAATGGGTGAAAGAAGAGTGAAATAGGAGGAGTTCATTCTTGACGAGCTGGTTGAAGATGAGACCGGGGAAGACAACGGTTTAGAAACCGAATCTGAGCACGAAGACTCTCCGATGACGATCCGAGCTATCCACCCAGTGACGATGGTTCCAAATATAATCTCGACTGTGATCCGGATTTACGAGCTTTTGATGAAAATCGGTCGAGCTGGCCGTGCGGTTAGGGGCACGCAGCTGTGAGCTTGCATCCGGGAGATAGTGGGTTCTAATCCCAGTGTCGACAGCCTGGAAATGGTTTTCCGTGGTTTCCCATTACCACACCAGGTAAATGCTGGGGCTGTACCTTAATTGGGGCCACGGCCACTTCCCACTCCTAGGCCTTTCCTATCATATCGTCGCAATAAGACCTAACTGTGTCGGTGCGACGTAAAGCAAGTTGTAAAAGAAAAAACACTTTTGCTGAAATTCAGCAAACTGAGCGTCCATTGGAAGGGAATTCTCAAAAAGAAACTAGGAAGAGAATAATAGAAGCGACTACTTCAAACAGCTCAGTTTCAGCCTCTAGAACAGCTTTTTGTTGACTGTGAAGTGGATAAAGTCTTTGGTAAGGATGAGCATATATTGAAAACAATTGATTCAAACATAGGAAAATACCAAAAAAGAACATAGTTCATATCCGAACAGGACCTATACCGAACGTAGAAGCTGATCCACTTTGGTGGTAAGAAATATTCTTTACTAGCAATATATTGTACTTCCTCTTTAAAAAATAATCATCACCACCACTTACTAAAAATAACATACTTCGTAATTATTAAACAATATATATTTCTTCTGCAACAATGTGGAGTGTTCGTATTGTTTCAGTGTAAATATAGATATGTACATATATTTTACGTATGTTAGTATTGGACAATTACAGTAGCAAATAATACTAGTATTCTAGGGTTAAACCAATTTTCTGACAAGACAACACATCATGACTGATTAACAAAGATGACAAGCCTGTCTGCACTTATGGATGCCAATTATGCTGAAGAAATTCCTGAAGATTAATCGTTCCATTACCGCTTATTTTCACCAAACTAAATTCTATAAAGAAAAAACTGAAAAATACAATTGAATCTCTTCCGAAAGGCCCTGGTCTACTTTTTTAAATAAAAGAGTTCCTCAAGGGTAAAGCCACCTTTGAGAGCAGGAACGACCTTAATATAATGACGACAGATATTGTAACGAGAAGTTTGCGTTAAGTGTTTAAAAGCCCTTTGTCCAGGACAAACAATTCTGGGTTCAGCGAGGTGCGCTGTAGTACTACCCAACTAATCACGTGGATTTCTTTCCAGAAGACTGTGAGTTTAGTGGAAATTAAAACAAAACCCTAGTCTCTTTGGAGTAACAAGTGAGTACGCATGTTATTCAGCTTTGGTTCATATTATGAAAATGAGTGAACAAGAAAGTGAGTTAATTTTGCAAGAAAGCTAAGATGTACCAGTTCCTAGTACCAGGAAAACTAAAATATGTATTACGCATCCTTCCACATATAAGCGAAATGTGATAAATATTCGAAAGTAATAAAGGGGTTATAATATTTAAAAACTATTAGAAAGTAAATAAAATGGTTATCACACCAAAAATACAAAGGCAAGAAGGATGTGAATGACCGAAATGGTTAAATAAAATTACACTAATGTGTAATAAAGTGGTACATTTGGGTCATTTCTGAATGTATTCTTCTTACTTTAAGATTTTTAGTACACATTGACCGAAAATGTGTACCCTTTCCATATGTTTTAACTAATCCATGCTGTGTATAAAATAAATATTTACAGTTTTATTGAAATATGTTATAAAGGAAGAAATGAACACTTTTAGTAGTAAGTACCGAATTCTTTCAGGAAGACCTTAAGTCCAGGCACTTGAAATTTTTTGATGTTTTTTGTATGTATGTACAGTCCGTCAGCGATTCCGCTGGTGGGATCCTCAACATCTCTGCCATCAGCTGTCATAGATGGCCTAGGCATCACTGAAGAGACGTACTAGGGAAATGAAGAGTGAGGTATTTTCCCGTCGCTTTCCTCACCGAGCCAGTAGTTGCTATTACATATCAGTCTGCCAAGCGCACTGAAATGCATACACCAACCGACCCAATGAGCAACATTTTCACACCATTCATAGCAAGGACTGATTGCATAAGAACTGGCATTACTAGCATCGCTCACACCTCAGTCACTTTCATATTGTCAAAGCCAAGGATAAGACAGAGACAGATCTATGAAAGTAACAAAATTGCTCTATCCTATACCAGAAGACATAGTGCACTGTAAACACTAGGTCCTGCCAGAAAAGGCATTGATGTTTTTTAATGAATTTATATTCCTTAAATTTTGCAGACTACCAGTTAATAACGGTATCTATAGGATCCATACAATAAGCAAAGTATAACTCATTACGGCAGAGTAATAAACAGGTATTTGTCTCCCCCAAAATAGATGAGTTGGGCATAGGGCTTTTCTAAAATACGCGATTCAATTAAAAAAGTACAAAACCCCTCTTGTTGTGTTAACCGAAAGAGAATGTAGAGGGCCGGCCAACCGATGAGAGAAAAACTCACTGTACTTGCAAGTAGAACATAAAGGGAGGTTGTCTCAACGTTTTGCTGTAAAATCTGGAGTAGGGGAAGAATGCCTTCTGTCGCCAGTCTTATGTATCATGACCTGGATCGTACGTTGAGGTACAACTCAGAGAAAGCGAGAATTAAATAACCGTTTAGAAGAACTGGATTGTACGGATGATCTCTTTATTCTTGAAAAATGTTTTCGGGATATAGAAATCAGATTTAAAAGTAGAAGCTAAAGCAGTAGGCTTCAAGACAAAGAACAAAATGACTAAGGAAATGCGCATAAACTATCGTAACAATTCCAGCCTGACTCTAGACGGAATGAATGTAGAAAGGGTTGAAGAATTGTGTTACTTAGGAAACATGGACAGCCAGAATGGAAGTGGTTTTAGAGATGTGGTCGGTCATAATAAATACAGCCGAAGGACCATAGACAGGGAGATAGCTGGAGTCATCAAGACGTGGAGAGAGGTGAAAGCATTGGCAGTAGATAGAACAAGCTGGAGAAAAACCCTATGTTCTACCTAGGACATAAAGGAAAAGAAGTCGAGTAACCCTTAAGGCTCAGGAACTCCTAACTCGGTTTATGACCTACATTGGGACATATTTCATTCCCGTTACGACATGCTGAAGTTATTTTTTCGGTCGCTGATATCATGTTAATTTAATCTCCCTAAACAAAGAGTCCTTGTTCCAGCGGAAGACGTTAACTTGGCTGCTCATACGAATGTGACACCATTTCTCAAGTGAACCCCGCCGCGTAATCTGAGAACGCGCTGCCTTTCGTCACCTCCTAGAATAAGGTCGTTCGAATACCGCAGTCATCAAGGAGAGTAATACGGCAAGAGCTCCAAGCTTATCACGTCATAGCTGTCAAACTAGCTCCCCGCAATACGAGCAACACCTCTAGCGAATAGAGAACAGTTTATAATGAGAAAATGTTGGCACTAGGTACTAGACGAGCTTGTTTCCCCTATTTCTCCGTGATGAAAGCTTTAGCTCCTTACTTCGTCATGTTTACCATAGCCAGAACCCGGTTATTATACCGTAATAATATGAGTGGCAGGCCGGGCTGAGTAGCTCAGAGTGTTGAGGCGCTGGACGTCTGAACCGCACTTGGCAGGTTCGATGAAGTCGCTCAAATACGTCATCCTCATGTCGGTAGTTTTACTGGAAAGTAAAAGAACTCCTGCGGGACTAAATTTCCGTCACCTCGGCGTCTCCGAAAACCGTTAAAGTAGTTAGTTGGACGTAAATCCAGTAACATTATTATTATTTGTTAAGAGTGGCAGGTGTCGTTCAGCGTACAAGTCCATGTCAGAGGGATGGAGGGTTCGATTCCCGGCTCGTCCGAATATTTTAATCCTGGACTGAGAAATGCAATGGGGTCCACCCAGCTTCCAGAGACCAACAAGGGGCTGTCGATACGATAAGCAGCGGTCTCGTTGAGGAAATCCAAGCAGTACCTCTGATCAGGGACGCCGGGTTTTGAAAATTAGTGGGGGTGCTCTAATTGAGAGTCCAGAAAGAGGGAAAGGGCTCCGAAAAATGTCGAAATGTTACCTTCGAAATATGCAAGTTTTAGGTGTTTTAGAATGAGCAATACTTGATGGGAAGCGTGAACTAATATTTTTTGAAGACGCTCTTTCAGCAATAATGAATTAGTACAAACAGAAGTCCACGTAAATCCATACACAATCGATAAAAAATCCACATCAAAGGTAAATGTGTGTTTTAATCATGAAAAAATAAGAGATATTTTATTTTAAATATAAGTGTCTTAAAAGGACGGAAGCTGAAGATATTTTTAAGAATATTATGCAAAAAGCGAAGAGTATAAAGTACGCAGAGTTCTTGCAAGCGAAGCCATCCGAGCCGTGCGTACGACGGAATGACATAGTCAGTGTAATGAATCTCAGAGATAAATCTCATAAAAAAATTCTGAGCAAACTCCTAGGTTATTATAAACTGTATCGCAACAACCAAAATGATTCAACAAGAATGTCCCTTTGTCTAAAAGGGAAAGTAAATATACATTTACTGAGACAGTCTAGCGTTCTAGAGTGGGTAAAATATGACAGATGTTTGTCTATAATGCTATTAAACTAAGATTCCTAACGTTTTGGCTATATTGTATGAGTGCTATTTATGGACTATTGTGGTAACGCTGGTCGATTGAGTTTGCAAAGGGATTTAGGGTAACCAATAATTATTTCCTAGAATTTACCGGGCGAGTTGGCCGTGCGGTTAGGAGCGTTCAACTGTGAGTTCGCATCCGGGAGATAGTGGGTTCGAACCCAACCGTCGGCAGCCCTGAAAATGGTTTTCCGTGGTTTCCTATGTTCACACCAGGCAAATGCTGAGGCTGTACCTTAATTAAGGCCACGGCCGCTTCCTTCCAATTCCTAGGCCTTTCCTGTCGCCATAAGACCTATCTCTGTCGGAGTGACGTAAAGCAACTAGCAAAAGAAATATTCCTGGGATTTGGATGGATTAACTATCGATCCATTATTTTAGGTCCATTAGGTCGAATATTCGAATGCAGTGTTTAGGTAATAGAGTGAAGTACATACATCTGTAAGTCACCTGCGTATAGGTGGTGTTTACAGTGTTTAACTTTGGAAGCTATACATTTATATAAAAAGAAAAACAGGAACCCAGTACAGATCCGTGTAGTATGCCAACATCAACCGTGTACCATTTTGAAAATTAATTGTTATTGTTAAGTGCACACTGCCGGCAGTGAGTACATTCGAGCAGAGAAGGATGTGTCTGTCAGTAGTGACGGAAGCTTTACTAAAGTCTAATAATGTCAGAGCCGTCAGTTATTTATTCTCCATAGCTTGCCTTATAACATCAATTACCTGTATTAGTGCACTTCAAATATCGTATCTTGACCTAAAGCTGGACTGGTGGATATCCAAGAGATTGTGTCGAGCAACATAGTTGGTAATCCGCTTGTGAACTATGAATTCTAAAACTTTTGACAGTATATATAAAATGCCAATCGGCTGACAGTCACCAGGCCTACAACAAGATATATCTGTCAGAATTCATTACCTGTTATGCATGTATTGACCGGAGCCGGTTAGTGAGTCACTCAGGTTTGTGTCTTATAACCTCGATAAATAGGTGATACTCAGGCAAAGAACGTGAGTAGACGTTAAATTAACCATAAAATGAGGCCTGGGCTAACTGCTGGTTGTAGTGCTGACTCAGCAGAGGATTCACTAACATTGAAACGTAAGTTATATTGCTAATAATTATCCATTAAGGTTGCCAAGGTTCAAACCCCAGTCACTGCACGTGAAGAGTTTCTCTTTTTACAATTGCTTTACTTCACACCGACACAGACAGGTCCACAGACGACGATGGTATAGGAAAGGCCTAAGAGTGAGAAGGAAGCGGCCCTGTGGCGCTAATTGTAATACAGCCCCAGTATTTGCCTGGTGTAAAAATGGAAACCACAAAAAAAATTTATTCAGGGCTGCCGTCGGGGGGGGCGGGGGGGTTCGAACGTGAAAGGTTCTAAAACTCACGTGATATTGAGTGCCTCATGCCTTAATGACAGCATCATTCCTTCTCTTCTGATAAACCTCAGTGGCGCAGACTTTGGTCTTATGTTCCCAAGAAGGTGGGTTCAACTCCAGAGAGGTCAGTAGTATACGAAAATTCCCCAACCGCCGAGCTGGATGGCTCAGACGGTAGAAACACTGGCTTTCTGAGCCAAAGTTGGTGGGTTCGATCCTGCCTCACTCCTGTAGGGACCTAGGGTCTCTTAACTTGGGAGCGTAGGTTTGTGACCTCGGGGCCCTTAGCTGAGTCCTGGCTTAGGAAGTATTTTATTGGCATGCCCTTCGTGGCCCTTGCCTTTCTTTGGCTGATATCTTCATGTTTCGAAACGTTGGCTCCTTCCATTTTCCCTCTGTTCAGCCTCAATAGAGGATGGTTACCTGGTTGTACTTCCTCTTAAAACAATAGACTAATCAGCACCACTCACTCCAGTGGTATTTGAAGATACTCAAATACGCCACTCTCATGTCAGTAGATTTATCTGGAAATAAAAAAGAACTCCTGTGTGACGAAATTCCTGCATCTCCGAGTCTCCGAAAACCGTATAAGCCGTTAGTGGAATGCACAACGAATAACATTATTGCTAACTCTTGAAGAATAATATTCTGACATTTCGTCGGCATAAGACCTATCTGTGTCCATGCGACGTAAAGCAAAATTAAAAATTAAAAAAAAATTATCGTCTTATTTTATTGGAAAATGTATTGGACTCGAAAACAATGATCAGTTTGTAGATATCCATTCTAATCCATCTTAGAATCGAATTTTAAACGTTAAAACCAAGAAAAACTATAACTTTAAAATATTACCTGTTTGCTATTCTTTTACGTCGAAATGATATACAATATATTTATATATTAAAAGGGTTTACTAAGAACAGTTTTGGCAAATCCGTCCGTCCGTTCTACTCGACCGACCTGCTTCATTATTGTTTTATTCTCTCTGGAATTGCCTGCCGGTAAATCATGAGACATTGATAGTTCTCTAAGCTCAGCCAACTTTGAGTGATCATAAAAACAAATGAACAATTTCAATTGGAGGCTTATCCTAACCCGCAATATATTCTGTACTTAGTAGGTTGCTAAGCGACCAGCACTTTCATTAATATTCTGACACACTGTGATTTTCATCCTTAGTAATGTGATTGCCATGTTAGATTACTGCCTGTTAAGCCAGAGAGTATAAACTTACTCTGATCGCGGAAGAATACCATTCCCTGCTAGATACTCTTTGATTCTCTAACATTTCCCAGCTTTCAAATATATGCAACAGATGGCAGAGCGTTCCTTATAACTTACATGCTGCTAAGAGAAAAAAGTCTACGTACAAACAGACCGCATCAAGACATACGCCTTAGGCATTATCTAGGAACACCTATCAAACAATAACCTAGCTACACCAGAAAGAGCGAAGGCTACGTATCTGAAATATGTTCTCTGCCTGGCAAAAAACAATCCTTCGAGACTAACCTATGAGCTCACAAGACAACCGTTCTATATAGAAGAACTGCAATTAAAATACCATTTGCCTTCTACGACACAATACCGAACTTTACATCAATAACTGCAGGATAAAATAAGAGAATATATGGATAGATTTTTATGAAACAGGCGTAATGATGACATCAGAATGGTTGAATTCTAACTACGAACCGCGACATACCATAACGCGCTTCTTAATGCCAATGAAAATGACAGTCATGACAATATGACTACGACTATGACACGCATATCAAGACGAGTTAGGTGACCTATTTATAAGGAATGCTGCCGAACTATGATGGTCATCTATTTATTAGATAAAAGAGATTTTGATATACTGACTATTCATTTGCGAAATAAGCAATATATAAATATGAATTCACAATCATCTGTTGTCATACAATCTCCAAATTTGTTTTTCCAAATGGACATCCAATCACCGCGCCCAGTCAGATTATGATACCAGTCTCGCATTCCAAGGAAGTTTCAGTGAAACTTTAACTCCACCATTCATAGAGTAAATATCTCATCTGCCTCCCTGGTGGTAATTCATTCCTATTTCCTTATGGACGATGAAGCGCCTTCGCCTGCAAGTAAAGTTGCATGTTGAATCTTTCATTTCCGCTCTCATTCGTTGCTCGGGTGGTAGAAGACATGCAACAACGTACAGAATCGGAAGATCTCGTGAGAAGAGCAGATACCAGACGATAAATGATGAGATAACCTTCAGAGATTCCAGCACAAGGAAACTTCGTAAACATCGAAGAGAAGGGTAACCTTAATCGCCCTGGAAGAGAAAGCAATTATACTCTGAGAACATGACTCTGAAATTCTCTTTGAGAATTTATTTTAAAATCCTAGATTAGCTTGTAAGTAATAACTGATAATAACACTTAGAAATTCATAGGTAATACGAGGAAGAAAATAAGGAGTATACGAGACATAATTCTATCTGTTTTATAGCTTTCACGACTTTATTGTACTTGAAATATACATTCGGCGTATTAGATCATATTGAGTACATTGCCGAAGAGATTTCAAGTACTGATTAGTAATGATCAAACGGAGACCGGTGAGAATCGAACCCATAACTAGGGAATTCGATCCCGGCCCTTATTTCTAATCCCGGGATTTCGGGATTATACTTGGTCAGTCCCGGGATCCCGGGATTATCCGGGATTGAAAGTTACAAATAAAAAATAAGATACTCTCACAGAAATCAGCTGTTTAATCAGCGAACCGAAATTTAGACAAAATAAACATATTTTACTGTATACACCTAGCTAATCTAATCACTCTAACTAATCAGACTTAGAGTCAGACTAACCAGATTTAAAATCACTCAGTCTCTCTGTTAAAATTTTTCTTTTCCAATAATCAATGAGATCTCCTTAAACATAAAGTTAAAAAACCCTTATGTAACAAACTATGCAAATAAACTTTGGAAAGTAACAACAATCTCTCTTAACATAGACTAAATAGACGACTTTCATGTAACAACATAATAAGTAGGTAGGAAGTTTCTTAGCAAAAAGTATTTAAAAATAACATTAACCAGTTACATTTCACATTTCTCGTAAATATAAAGAAAACTAATTTAATAGCAACATTCTAATTTGAATTTCGAAAATATGATCTGAGAAATAACAACGCGTCCAGTGTCTCATCACCAAACCTGCTTCTCAATTTGTTGCACATATATGCAGCTGCAGAGAAAGCGCGTTCAGTTTCGATGGAAGTTGGACGAATCGTTAGTAAATACTTATAAGCCTGCTCTAGGTTATAGCTCCGAGTAGAATTTGAAGACTCGTATAGGTTCATTTCTTTCTTAACAGTTCTGGAAAGTTCATTTTCATTTAATGCTTCAGGAGACATAATTTTCATACTGTTTTCTATTTCCAACTGAAGTTTCTCTTTGAGCGTCAAATCACTTTTTTCTATATTTGTAGGCTCGACTTGCATATTTTGTTCTTCCTCTTCGTCTTTTTTACCATTTAATCTCTCAATTAAAGAAACAATGTGTTTTTTATCAGGACTTTGCTCAGACTTGAAAATGTACACTTTATTTCATCATTGAACGCCAACGCCACATTGTCACTATGAGGATTTTGTAGGTAGCATAATACGCCATTCAACTCATTTCTTCGGCGATCTTTCATGCGCTTTTGTATCTTGAATTTGGAAGCCAACTCGGAGCTATTGTCATTTAACTGCTTAAAAAGAAACTTAAGGGCAGCACCAGTTGTGCATAAATTCGCATCAGTGCTACAGAGTGCTTCTACAGTTAATTTGACTGGAGCCAAGAATTTAATGATTTCATCGATGAGCTCGAAATCGGACTCTTCCAACTGCACTGGATTATTCAAAGCTATAAGCGCCTTTTTGACGCTAAATTTCAAGAAGGCACTCACTCATCTCACTCACACGGGAGAGGTAATGTGCTAATGCACGCATTGTGGTCAGACTTTCACGCACATAGGGGATGAACTCATGCGCTAAACGAGAACAGGCATTTACACACCGAAAAGACACATAAATAAGGCACTGAGAGTTTCGCTTCACGCAGTCTATTTTACACATTTTTAAAAATGATGTCAATCCCGAAAATCCCGGGATCCCGAAAACGTAATCCCGAAATCTACGGGATTGAAAAGCGGTCGGGATCCCGGGATCCCGAAAACCGGGATCCCGGGATGGAATCCTCTACCCATAACCTTCGAATTTCACGTCCCTTCTTCTAAAATTGAGCAACGGTGGTCTAGGATATTCTTGTTCAGTTGGTAGGAATTTGAGCTACAGATGCGGCACTACAGACAGCACAACTGTGGAGAACGCTATTCGCCTGCTGAGGGCAGGTTGTGGGTTCGTTTCCCACCAGTGTACGGTTGGCCATTTCGGTTATTGATTTTACGTCCCACCAACGAGCATAATGGTCATTTTCGTAATTATCATTTATTAGGTAGGTTTAGCTCAGATCCTTACCAACACAACAAGAATGTGACTTAGATTGTATTCGTAGTGATGATGGTGGTGGCGATTATTATTTTAAGAAGTACAACTAGAAAACCCTCCGCTCTTAACTCTAATCACCGAGCAAGTGCCTGTGCTGTTGTGGGTTCGAACCCCACTGTCGGCAGCCCTGAAAGATTATTTTCCGTGGTTTCCCTTTTCGCAACTGGCATATGCTGGGAATGTACCTTAATTAAGGCCAAGGCCGCTTCCTTCCCACTCCTCGTCCTTTCCTATCGCATCGTCGCCATGAGACCTACCTGTGTCGGTGCGATGTAAAACAGATTGTTAAAAAAAAGAAAATGAACTCTAATCTGAGGGAAAATGGAAGATGTCCAATTGTTTGAAGAATGAAGATTTCTACAAAAGAAATCAAGAATTACGGAGGTTGTAAAATGAAAGATAACCTTGGCCTTTCAAAAGTGATATTGTCAGGACCGAAAGAGAGCAAGAGAGGGCCAAGGGAACTGCCCCGTGGTTCCCATCGCACATTTCCTGTAAATGTCCCTTTCATTCGCCTCTTATGACTGGCAGGGGATAACGCGGGTATATTAGCTATCCTCTGTGATGCGCATTCTCTGTAAAACTCACGATCCCACGATATCACGTCCCACTAATTATTTATTGACGGTTTTCGGAGATGCCCAGGTGCCGCAATTTTGTCCCGCAGGTGTTCTTTTACGTGCCAGAAAATCTACCGACACGAGACTGGCGTATTTGAGGGCTTTCTAGTACCACCGTACTGAACCCGGATCGAATCTGCCGAGTTGGGGTCAGAAGGCCAGCGCATGAACCGTCTGAGCCACTCAGCCCGGCACAAGATAAGTAGTCCTATAAGACTTCATTTAGTGTCATTTCACATTTATACCGTATTTTGTCCATGTCGGGTTGCACAGTGGCTCCATGTTGCGAGTTATTTTTAACTTAGGAACCTTTTATCTGCTGTATATCCCCTCCTAATAATTCTTCCGCCCTGTTCCATTAAGACCTAGTCGTGGAAAAAGCAGCTGGTAACAAAAATACACTACAGACAATACTGGACACTACCATATTCTCCTATACTAAACTGAGATACATGTTGACAGTGGCGCACCTAGCGGTCCGACCTTAAATATCAGGCGACAAGATTGAAACTACAAAAGTCGCATGTTAAAATTGATAGAAATAATGAAACTCAATAATGATTTCTTTTTCCCCGAATCCGTGGGTGAATGGTCAGCGTTGTGCCCTTCGGTTCAGAAGGTCCCGAAATCGATTCCCGGCCGGATCGAGGATTTTAATCGCTTCTAATTAATTACTCTGGCTCATTGATTATGTGTTTCAATTCGTTCCAATACATTTCTGTTCACATTCAGACAACACAATACACTTCTAACCACCACAGGAACATGCAATAGTGATTATTAAACCTCGGATTTTTAGGTGCTTAAATGTTATTTTAGCTGCCTAAAATAGACTCTCAGATAGTTTCTAAAATATTGTTAGGCAGATTCAATAGGCATCAATCAAAATACCATGTTTATTGTGTTAAATTGATAATAACTCTTTAGGTGTGACTATAAAACAAGTTTCACTCATCTCTTTGCTGCAGACGTCACAGAATATAATTTTACCATCCGATGTGAAATGGAGAAACTCCTGTAACCACTCTCTAATTAAAGACGACTTGAAATCTCACGCTTTTGGCGTAATTCATAATGTATAGTGTATTACTACACTTAGTTTCAAGGCTTCTCGCTTGGTGCGCTGTCTTGCGATATCTCCCGAAGTGGCACGTATTCCCTACAGTGTATTTGCTCGTAACCCACATTGGCTGTTCCGCAGAACCAGCCAGTGGAGTGGAGAGCGACTCACGTTGTTGGAAGTGGAATAATTATTGCCAATCAATCAATCAATCAATCAATCAATCAATCAATCAATCAATCAATCAATCAATCAATCAATCAATCAATCAATCAACCAATCAATCAATCAATACTGATATGCATTTAGGGCACTCGCCCAGGTGGCAGATTCCCTATCTGTTGTTTTCCTAGCATTTTCCTAAATGATTTCAAAGAAATGAATATTTGCCCCAGTTTGTCCTCTTGAATTCCAACTTTATCTTCATATTGCGATCCTTCCTACTTTTATAAACGCCACTCAAACTTATTCGTCTACTAATGTCATTCCACTCCATCTCTCCGCTGACAGCTCGGAACATACCACTTAGTCGAACAGCTCGTCTCCTTTCTCTCAATTCTTCCCAGCCCAAACTTTGCAACATTTTTGTAACGCTACTTTTTTGTCGGAAATCACCCAGAACAAATCGAGCTGCTTTTCTTTGGATTTTTTTCCAGTTCTTGAATCAGGTAATCCTGGTGAGGGTCCCATACACTAGAACCATACTCTAGTTGGGGTCTTACCAGAGACTTATATGCACTCTCCTTTACATCCTTACTGCAACCCCTAAACATCCTCATAACCATGTGCAGAGATCTGTACCCTTTATTTACAATCCCATTTATGTGATTACCCCAGTGAAGATCTTTCCTTATATTAACACCTAGATACTTACAATGATCCCCAAAAGGAACATTCACCCCATCAACGCAGTAATTAAAACAGAGGACTTTTCCTATTTGTGAAACTCACAACCTGACTTTTAACCCCGTTTATCAACATACCATTGCCTGCTGTCCATCTCACGTCATTATCGAGGTCACGTTGCAGTTGCTCACAATCTTGTAACTTATTTGTTACTCTATAGAGAATAACATCATCCGCAAAAAGCCTTACCTCTGATTCCACTTCTTTACTCATATCATTTATATATATAAGAAAACATAAAGGTCCAACAATACTGCCTTGAGGAATACCCCTCTCAATCATTACAGGGTCAGATAAAGCTTCACCTCTGAGATCTATTTTCTAGAAATATAGCAACCCATTCAGTCACTCTTTTGTCTAGTCCAATTGCACTCATTTTTGCCAGTAGTCTCCCATGATCCACCCTATTAAATGATTTAGACATGTCAATCGCGATACAGTCCATTTGACCTCCAAAATCCAAGATATCTGCTGTGTCTTGCTGGAATCCTACAAGATGAGCTTCAGTGGAATAACCTTTCCTAAAACCGAACTGCTTTTATCGAACCAATTATTAATTTCACAAACATGTCTAATATAATCAGAAAGAATGCCTTCCCAAAGCTTTGCTGCTGTTTCTTCATGCAGTGCGAGGAATGTCATATATCCACACTAGCTGATGTACCCGTGCTTCGCTACGGAATTCTACATTGCATACAGATTTCTAAGTAAAGTTGTGTTCAGGTTGTGAATAAGATTTCATTAAGTAGCTTACCTTTTAAAGTTAACAGGAAAACATGACGCAGTGGTCGCCATACGTAGTTTCTCGTGTGAAAACCGAATTAGCAATTTTTCATTGTACTGAGAGGTCCCCTTGCCTATCGCCAGTCACAAACGACTTGGAGAGTTTTCATTATAATGCCAGGCCCCCTTACCTATTGCCAGTCGCAATCGAGTTGGAAAGTTTCATTGTGATGGCAGGCCCCTTTACCTACTGCCAGTCACAATCGAGTTGGGCAGTTTTCATTATAATGGCAGACACTCTACTCCACTCTTGACTTTTTATAAATACTCTCTCTGTGGTTTTCCGAAAGTCTTCAAGGATCTTCCAATGGACATAAAACCAACATGACAGCAATATTAACGCAATAAAGCGGGTTTTTCTTCCGTATCTGCCGAAGTACAAATTCAAAGGACAGGTCGTCCATGTTGGTGGCTGAGGTAAATGGAGAAAATAAATCTGATTCGCCACCAAGAGTGAAAGTATGATTATGGCAATCTTGGTAAGTACACTATTAACCTAAACCTGAGTATTTTTGAGAAGGATAAAGTAAACGGTGAACTTGAGTTCCTAACCAGAACATTCCTGAGCAATGGCTACTCAAGGAAAGAGACTGGCCAAGTGCTACGTCCTAAGCAAAAATACAGATTGTCACGTGATTCTCGTCCTTTGTGTCTGCCTTCTTGCCATACGTACAATTTGTCACGGATAGGATTGGCAATATTCTTAGAAGTCACAAGATCATTTTAAGCCACATACCATCGTAGGCAATTGCTTGCTATCTGTCAAAGATCCTATTGGTTTAAACTGTGCTGGAATCTGTGTGATTCCTTGCTCCTCTGGATCGGTTTATGTTGGTCAAACACGTAGGAAGGTAACAACTAGCGTGTAGAATATCGCAGGCAATTACGTCTTTGCCAGTCAGAGAAGTCTGCTGTGGCAGAACATGCCATACATAATGACCATCAAAACATTTTAAATTCAACTTCTGACATTTACAAAGCGAAACATTTTATTTCTAGAATCATTCATGAGGCAATAGAAATTGCTAAACACCCGAATAATTTCAACAAAAGTGACGGCTATATACTGAGTAGATTATGGCTACCCTCCATGGTTAACTCATCAACATCTTTCTCCTTGATTCTGAAGGCCCTGGAATGAACTATATTTCTAATAGGGTCTCTCTATCTTGAGTCTGGGTATTATGGAGTGACAGTTGCCGATACGTTATTTTTGTTATTGCTCTGAAGACGGTCCTGGTTGCAGGATCGAATCGCGTGAGCAGGTTATTAACATTACGCGACATAATATCCCCAAATTATTATTATGACATTTAGAGGTTGTGAAACTCTACGTATTGTAACCGTCCAGGCTTCTCCAGCCCTACTAATTTAATATAATATCATTTTACGCGATATTATTTGATATCAAGTTTATCCGCCATCGGCAATTATTCGTAATTACATATTTATTCAACGTCAATCACTTGTAATCAAGGCCTTTTGGAATCATATTGTACATATGATAACATCGTTTTATTATTTAAATTATTATATTATGTAGGATAGGAATTCATTATGTTGTAAATACGGTCAATATGTTGAGACATAGTTGTTTTCATTTCATCTCATATTTGTGTATACGGAAAGTTATTCTTAAAGTTGGGATTTTGCGTGACTCATGGGTTTGGCGAAGGCAGTAAACAGCGACCCACGCGCGAGGCTTGCATAGCAGCAGAGTACATCATCACCACGCCTACTGGACTCGACAAGAGAGAAGAGAAGGGGAGATGATAATGCGATCTACGAATCAGATGTTTCGTTATATAGAGATCTGTGATTAAGCTGTTACCAAGAGCGGGGGAGCCCGGTGATATTATCAAGTGCGGAGCGAGATACTGACGGATACTCCATCACTACTACTTCTACTGTCAACATCTACTTGGAAAGACGTTATTTGATTTTTGAAACAGTGTGTGGTCGCTCCGCGACATAGTTATTTTTGTACAATGTGTTGTCGCTTCGATACAGTACTTAGGTGCGGTAATGTTATCGGATCTGCGTGAGACGAAACAAGCTTACGGCTTGTGTTATTTTCAGTAAATATTCTGGACGAAGAACTATGTTTAGTTCAAGTCTACGGAATTTGGTACAAGTCTGTACCGTACAAATAGTATAGCTCAGTTGGATTGAGATTTCTACTAATATGGAAAAATTAATATCTCTGAATTTTCTCCTCATACGATCAACGCTGATCAGTTTTTACAAGTATAGGGCCAATGTCTAATTTAAAGACTAGGCAAGTAGGGAGTGCTAGTCCAGATAGCCCGTGCCATATCAGAGAAGGAAGGAAGGATGTCCATGGAGCAAATTCTACATCGAGAAGAAGAGAACGAGTAACCACGGAAACCAGATGACATCAACGAAAGCTGCAATTGGTGAGCTTTAATTAGATAAAGCAAGCAATTAGTAAATTCAGTAAAGTAAATTCTAAATTCCTCCACGCTTTAAGGAACTTTTCCGATTCATCTCATTTTGTTTGTATAATAAATTCATTTGTATTTTATATTGCGTTAATTTTCTTTCTTAAGCGATACTTAATCGTTAGTTATTTAAAATCCTACCCCTGTGATTTAAGTATAAGTCCCTATGCTAGTAAATATAAATTTTGGTTTACAGTTTTGTTTCAAACTGTTACCCTGGCGCCCAAACATCACATAGAGAAATGGGAAACCATGAAATGTTAATTGTTTCTATTTGCGTGGCAATTTGCGGGCAAGCCACAAATAGTTTATTTGATATTCATGTGTCCCAAGGTAATAACTTTCGTCTCCCCAAGTGTCTTGACGAGGGGTTGAACAGTTACAGTATTAAGATATTGATTCTGTTAGTGGGAGAGATTTAATTCTATTGGAGAGCTTCGATATAAATATTTCGGGCCTCACCACCTGGCACATGCATTCAATGTAATAGGAGTTCGTCCTCCTTTCATGATTCCCTCTTGTATTATTCTTCAAGTGATCACTCTTTAGCGAATTCTTTTCTCAGTTTGATAGTCATCTTCACAATTTTCCTTGTCGATATGGGCTGGTTATCATGCGGCTTTTCATCTTAAGACAGTCACCACCATCGCCAGTTAACACGACTTAACAATATTCCCATGTTAATGGTATTCGGTGTTGATATGGACTAGGCAACAAAAATCCAAATTAATATCAGAATTACAATTTACTCTGCACCCTAAACTACCATTTCACCCATTTATGACCTAGTCTGTAGTGCCTTATTCCCTACTTTACATACCGATTTTCATTAAATTTTGCCTAGCCATTTTCTCGGCATTCATATGGACTCCGCAACAAAAGTGCAAATCATAAATATCTCGGTTGTCATAGTCGGTACACTAAATTGTATAAAACTTAAATGATCGTCAGTGCATTTTCTATCGCGTTGATTATGTAATATTTATCTATAGGACCACTAATAACATAGATATTTGAAAACAGTAGCTTTCCCCTAAACTACAATTTCACTCAGAGTGAATAAAATTATTCATAGCTTAGGTTGTAGCGCATTATTCTCCAACTTTACATATCGATTTTCATTCAATTCTGTTTGGCCATTTTCTCGTGATGCACGTACAGACAGACATGACGGAAAATTAAATATGTTTTTCTCTTCTTACTATGGATACGACCGATACAGAAATATCATTCATGTTTTCATTCTGTGCAATGTACTTACAAAACTTTTAGTTTATATACAGTATGTCGCCGTAAGACCTATCTGTGTCGGTACGACGTAAAACAACTTGTAAGAAAAAACTACATCGAGGTTTCTGTGCTCGAGGTTTTGAGATTTTCTCGTAGTTTCCGTCTGTGTAATGGCCAAATACCTACCTATCTTATTGCTGGAATGGAATGGATACCTTCGACAGAAAAACTAAAAATATAAAATATCCTAGTGGACTCTTAGTTTAATCGACTGGACAGTTTAGTTCTATTGTGGCTGCAGGAGGATGTGATTAGCTCAGTAGTTCAGCTGCTGGTTCCGCACCCGAAAGACCGATGCTCGTATCCCGGTCGATCTTGGTTGAAATTTTCTTCGGAATAATCTAGTGGTGTCAGGAAGGGCAGACAGTCCCATACAATTGTTTCCAGGTTTTCAACCGCCGGCCAAAACCAAACTGTGTCTGAGTGGCTCCGGTGACCCAAAAAATAACTGGAACAGGCAAGATCCTTACACAGCGGTACATGAAGCTCACCTCTAGAGGATGCACCGAGAAATGCAGCTTCAGAACTGACAAGGGCCGAACTTGCCTAGGAGCTAAAAGACATATGCTAACCAAAATCGTAGAGTTCATTGCTTGGCATCAGGTGGGACGGCAACGTCGTAGTAGTAGTAGTAGTAGTAGTAGTAGCAGTAGAAATTTAATTTCGGCCGTCTACGGACCATATAGTTTCAACTGTCTCATTTCTCAGGCTTTAACTTTTATCCAGTACTCCTACATTCATTCTTCGTGGTGCTCCAGGCTCATACGAACTCCGAAACGTTTACCTGCTCTGCATTTGAACTCCACAACGTTTACCTGCTCAACGTAACTTTTACCTGCTCAAAATCCAAAAATTGCAATTTTTACCTGCTCAACATCCAAACTCCGCAACTTTTACCAGCTCAAGATGGGCACTATACAAATTTACCCACTCAACATCCGAACTCCGGGGCTTTTATCTGCTCAAAATCAGAAATTCGCAACTTTTACCCACTCAACATCCGAACTCCGCAACTTTTACCCGCTCAACATCCGAACTCTGCAACTTTTACCTGCGCAACATCCGAACTCCGCAACTTTTACCCGCTCAGCATCCGAACTCCGCAACTTTTACTTGCTCAACATCAGAACTATGCAACTTTTACCTGCTCAACATCAGAACTCCGCAACTTTACCTGCTCAACATCCGACCTCCGCAACTTTTACCTGCTCAACATCCGAACTCCGCAATGTTTACCTGCTCAACATCCAAACTATACAACTTTTACCTGCTCAACATCCGAACTCCTCAACTTTTACCTGCTGAACACCCGAACTCCGCAACTTTCACCTGCTTAATATCCGAACTCCGCAATTTGCTCCAAACTGTCCTTGCTGCCATAACACAAACTCCGCAACTAGCAGCAGACGTGCGATTTCCTCTTGGCCACTCCCCGTAATACATAAATAAACCATATAATAACGAACTTCAATTGCAACTACTTCTATTCAGAAGGAACTTTTAAGCTAATGATAACATTTAAACTTTACATGAAACACAATTCAAAAAGTGTAATCCGTCCATTTCACCATTTTTCCATTGCACAATTTTCTTCTGGATGTCTTTCTTTGGTTGTCTTGTCAGTTTTTGGTACGGAACCACAGCCGAAATGACTTAGTCGAATATAAGAGTCTGTTTGCACTCTTCTCAAGATGGAATGGATCATGAGTATGAATTCCCACTCGCCTAGACAAAAAGTGACCCTTTCCCAGTGTAAAAGGTTTGGCATTAAGCTTCTTCGAGCATCTCCAACCCTGATCACCGAGCTTGATAGCTGCAGTCGCTTAAGTGCGGCCAGTATCCAGTAATCGGGAGATGGTGTGTTCGAGCCGCACTATCGGCAGCCCTGAAGATGGTTTTCCGTAGTTTCACATTTTCACACCAGGAAAATGCTGGGGATGTACCTTAATTAAGGCCACGGCCGCTTCCTTTCAATTCCTAGGCCTTCCCTCTCCCATCGTCGCCATAAGACTCATCTGTGTCGGTGCGACGTAAAGCAAATAACAAAAAAAGAAACCTGATCACCAGCAGATTTCACTTTCCTATAACGTCTTAATGTAAAGTGTTCATAAAGTAGGACTGTCTGACCCAGTGCACCATACATTACTTTTACACTGTTTTCCTTCTCAGAATCACTATCCTACACGTCTAACAGCACTTTACTTTCTCGGCACAAGATTCACCACTACTATGTTCCTCTCTGCCGCCAGGTACAAGCTAGCCGCGCACACCTGTTTTCTACCTTAAGGGTAAGTTGCGGAATTCGGGTAGGCGGATTAGTGGACACTTCCTCAGGCTTTTCTGTTTTGGAATTCATGTCCGCCCGGTGTTCCTCTCACTCCTCAATCCAATCCTTTCCTATATTTAGCTTCGAGTTTCTTGGAAACTATTGAGTGCTTGAAGTTTCTCCCTAAAACAACTTACGCCTTTATGGTGATCCCCCATTTCTTACAGATCTCATACATTATAAATGTTAACAAAATGTGCCCGTGCTTCCCTACGGTATTCTACATTGTATACTTATTTTACGCTAATTACTGTACACGCAGTGAGAAAGATTGTATTAAATCGCATGTCTCTTAGAGTTATCCGAGAAACACCACGGGGAGGACCGCAGACGTTGCTTCAGATATACGGTGCGCGTTGGAAAGTATTCATGATAATGACAAGCCACGCGTGCTACTGATATTTACAATCGAGTTCGGGAGTTTCTACTATAACGGTCGGCTCATATCCCTACTGTCATTCACCATCGAGATCGGGAGTTTTCATTACAATGACAGGCCCCTTTTCCTAAAGCCATGCAGAATCAAGTTGGAGTAATTTTATTATAATTGAGAAATGCAGCTCTGTATAACGTATAAGTGATCGAGATGCGACAAAATTTCATAGCACGAAAGTTGTAGGTCTCTCCTAATTAAGGGACGATTGTGATATCTGTTTTGTGATACGACTTACCGTTCAGCAACTAATAACCCGAAACGAAGATCTGCACTGTCAATAAAATTGCTTCCAAATTTCGATATTTTTCGGGGTCTAAAAATTACACAGCCGGCACCGTGGTGTAGGGGTAGCGTGCCTGCATCTTACCCGGAGGCCCCGGGTTCGATTTCCGGCCAGGTCAGGGATTTTTACCTGGACCTGAGGGCTGGTTCGAGGTCCACTCAGTCTACGTGATTAGAATTCAGCTATCTGACGGTGAGAAAGCGGCCCGGTCTAGAAAGCCAAGAATAACGGCCGAGAAGATTCGTCGTGTTAACCACACGATACCTCGTAATCTGCAGGCCTTCGGGCTGAGCAGCGGTCACTTAGTAGGCCAAGGCCCTTCAAGGGTTGTATTGCCATGGGGTTTGTTTGGTTTTTATAAGTTACACATTTGTAGAGCTTGGAACTTTTTCTCAAAAGAAAGAGTGTCCAGGTTCCAGGATAAGCACTCGCATACATACGGTGAAATTAATGAAGAAAGTCATACAATTAGGAAGTCGACATTAATTGAATATAGGATAATAAGTGAGGACGGCCGGATAGGACAAATATGTAAATACCAAGTGGATATATTGGAAATAAGAAATGTCCCTTAATAAATTGTAATGATATGAACTACGGATTTAAGAAAGCGGCAACAGAGGAAAAATTTAGGCGCAGCGATTCTTAGATAAGCAGATGACTTATGGTGTTACTACTTAAGCCTAAAGAGGTAAGGCAGAGGCAAGAAATTTAAGCGAAAAACGGAAGTAAAATTTATAGCAAATGCCATGAAATACCTCACGGTGCGAAATAATGACCCACAGGCCGCAGAACTGTTGAAATATGAACAGCCTCCCTTAGTGCTATTCGAAGACGAGTTTAACCCCCAATGGTATTCCGCAAATAACACGCAGAATAGCAGCTTGACGTCTCTCTCACCTTCTACCTAACAACGAGTGTACAGGAATAATGACAAAAAATGGCATTACGTTACTTCCCTGCTGGCAGGCAGCCATGGACCTTGCCATGGTAACTGGCAGGGCCGGATTAAGAGGGGGGCTAAAGGAGCTAAGGGGCCCCGGCCCTTGACCGAACCTAAAATTGTATAAAAAGGCCTGCTGTTCCACCTCCGTGCATGTATATGAATATTTACTCTCGCAAAATAACGAACACGCACTCTTCCTTCCTTCTTATCAGCTGTCCGCGTTAGTATTTCATCACTGCTAGAATCAATTACCGTCCGGAGACACGAATCCTGGCTACTTACGCACTGTAATTATTGTAAAAGTTGTTGTTGACGAAAGTTTAAATCTGGCAGCTTGCGAGTATGGGCAGAGGGGGCAGGGGGGAACAGGTATAGGAAGCGGGAGGGGACAGGGAAAGCGCGGTGAAATGTGCATGCTATACTATATCTTTGCATCAGGAAGAGAACTTCCAGTTCACCTGTGATTATTGAACTATTCATAAGTTACGACTGTAATGTTTTTGTAAAATTGATAGAAAATATCCTAGTGGTGCCAAAAAACATAAGTTCCGTTTTGTATGTCGATTTGATAGTGACGACGAGACAAATGTAAAATATGTTTTGGGATTATGATTATTAATATGAAAAATTGAGAAAAATTGTAGTCTATTTAAACACTTCCCTATTCATCAGTTTAAGTGGAAGTAGTTCTATAACAATTTCAATATGCTAGTCTTACGTGATGTTACGAAGAAGAGGCCCCACATTTTTAAATAGCCCAGGGCCCCCAAACACCTTAATCCGGCACTGGTAACTGGTAGGTTCGTTGTCGGTCACTCAACGCAGAGCAAGAAACGAGCAGAAAATAGTAATTTTCTCCGTCATTTGAAGAGTAAACGAAATTATGTACAAACGAAAAGTTGTTTAAAATGAAGAAAAGTTGTTTTTTGTAGTTTTTTTGCTAGTTGCTTTACGTCGCACCGACACAGATAGGTTTTATGGCGACGATGGGACAGGGAAGGGCTAGGAGTTGGAAGGAAGCGGCCGTGGTCTTAATTAAGGTACAGCCCCAGCATTTGCCTAGTGTGAAAAAGGGAAACCACGGAAAACCATTTTCAGGGCTGCCGACAGTGGGTTTCGAACCTACTATCACCCGAATACTAAAAGAAGAAAAGTTTCACATACGGTCTACGGATTTTACAGAAAATCAATAGCTAAGAGAAAATTGAAAAATCTGTTCTGGTTTTCGTATAAAACCCCAGTCTATTCTTAAATTAAGTTATATGCATAGCCTATCTAAACCTGAACCTAGATGACTATACTCTAAATATGAAGTTTGGTCTGATCTATCCAGCCGTTTCGCCGTGATGGTAGATCAGACGGACAAACAACGGATAGAAATCTGAAAAATCGGTAAATCAGATGAAATTACAGACAACGGACCCCCTACAACTTTATTTATATTGATTATTATTATTATTATTATTATTATTATTATTATTATTATTATTATTATTATTATTATTATATTATTATTATTATTATTATATTATTATTATTATTATTATTATTATTATTATTATTATTATTATTATTATTATTATTATTATTATTATTATTATTATTATTAACGTTCAATTTTAAAGGTTAATACCATAAAAATAATTTTGAAATAAAAGTGAGGTTACGTGTCGTTCTTATTATTATGGTTTTTATTATAGATATTATTATTATTTATTATTATTATTATTTATTATAGATAGATATGTTGATAATATGTCCTACTACTTCTGTAATATATGTGGTTTAGTTATAAGATTAATATTTCTCAAGTAATAATGTTATTAGAAGAGTTATGTATATATAAAACAGAGTCCTGTAAATATGTAAACGACATGATGAATGAATAAATACTACTACTACTACTACTACTACTACTACCTTAACGTCCGATCATTGAAATACTTATAGTACGCGAACCTTATCTTGATCCCAAGTTCCCATTCAGCACTATGGACCTCAGGGATCAAGAAAAGGTTCGCGTACTACTTTCTTCTCTCTGCTGTGGCGCGGATGTTTTTCCTTGAGTCTGCATAAAAGTAATCTAGCGGAGTAACATTTCACATTTTTAATGTCGTGCACACTTCATTATGTGTAACCACCTGACACAACTTAGCGGAACTCTCATAGTTTCCAGTATTCAGCACAGTAATTCGCCCTTTTTATCACATATTCATCAGCAGGTGGTGCTACTTAGTGATTCATTTTTTTTTCAACATACCATACGCTCTCCACTATGTTCTCGAATAAGACAAAAAAGGAGAGAGCTTTAATTCATTGCTACCTCGTCACTGCCATCTGCAGTCTCAGAACGAAGCAAAAAAAAACCTGATGGGCATGCATGTCTATGCTTTATAACCCTCTCCTTTACATAACTATATTGTTATTTTTATTTTATTGTCTGTGTATCTTCCTGTCAACTGTTTTCATTTTGGGGTACATCAGTCTGTCGGAACATTACTCTGAGAAGATGTTCTCTTCAAATTATCAGTACCTCTAATCAATGCCAAACGACTCCATCGGGATTTGTTCCTGGTATCAACAGCCCACAAGATAAACACTTGAACACCGAGCGAGTTGGCCGCGCTGTTAGAGCGGGCAGCTGTGAGGTTGCATCCGGGGGATACTGGGTTCGAACCCCACTGTCAACAGCCCTGAAGATGGTTTTCCGTGGTTTCCCATTTTCACACCAGGCGGATGCTGGGGTGTACCGTAATTAAGGCCATGGCAGCTTCCTTTCCACTCCTAGGCCTTTCCCATCCCGTGGTCGCCATAGGTCAGTGTCGATGTGACGTAACATAAATTGTAAAAAAAAAAAGACTTGAACATGCAGTATTTTCTACTCGAATGGTCCCATGAAGAACGACAGGAAGGTTCAAAGACATTAGGATAAGATGATAATTCACTAATCAGCAGCTAATAATCGGTATTATTGAGGAAAGAAAGAAATCACCTTGCTAGAAAAAAATAATAATCATCATCATCATCATCACTGAGCAAAACATTCAGAGAGTTATTAACAAGACACGCAGCTGGAAAACTCCAGAGCCAGACAAAATCCAGAACTATTAGTATAAAATATTTACCAGCACACCCAAGAAGCTGCTTGATCTTGTGGCACAGGTAATTGATAATCCTCAAAATTTACCGCAATTTTTCACCGAAGGACGAACCTACATACTACCAAAAAATGATAAAACTGCAAACCTAGCCAATTATAGACCAATTACCAGTTTGCCTACACTGTACAAAATCATCACGTCGGTCATTACCAATGTCATCTATGGGCTCATACTCCAGTATCATATTTTGACAGAAGAACAAAAGGGCTATAAGAGGGGTGGCCAAGGCTGTAAGGAACAGCTCACAGTCAATCACGTAATCCTACAGCAGGCACAGAAGCAGCAACGCAATCTCTTGATGACATATATTGACTATAGAAAGGCATTTGGTATGGTGCCATATAGCTGACTAATCCACACCCATAAACTATACGGGATAAATGAAACCTTCATCAATCTTCTTACTACAACAATGCAACTTTAGCGTACTAAGGTCATCCTGAAGACGAACACCAACATCACCACAGAAACAGAGATCATTCCAATCAAACGTGGTATCTTTCACTTTTTTTATTATTATTATTTTTTTTTTTGCAAGTTGCTTTACGTCGCACCGACACAGATAGGTCTTACGGCGACGATGAGACAGGGAAGGACTAGAAGTGGGAAGGAAGCGGCCTTGGCCTTAATTAAGGTACAGCCCCATTTGCCTGGTGCGAAAATGGAAAACCACAGAAAACCACCTTCAGGGCTGCCGACAGTGGGGTTCGAACCCACTATCTCCCGAATACTGGATACTGGCCGCACTTAAGCGACTGCAGCTATCGAGCTCGGTTGGTATCTTTCAAGGCGATGCTTTGAGTGCACTATGGTTCTGCTTATGACTCAAAACCTATCTCTGAGACCCTGAAGATGACCAACTATGGAAATCAATTAGAAAGGAATAGACGTAACCTTCACAAATTAAACCACCTCTTCTTCGTGGATGACATCAAATTATAAGCAAGAAACAGACCCCAAATGACTTCTCTCGTCAATATTACGGAAACATTTCCAAAGATATCTGCGTGGAATTTGGTACGAGCAAATGAGAAATAAATAGCATTAAAAAGAGATACTGCTATAGGACAGAGGAATAACCATTGCAGCTGATCAAAAAATTGAAATCATGGGGAAAATGAAACATATAAGTATCTAGGCTTTGAGCAATCAATGAAGATCGAAAATAAACTTCAGAAAGAAAGACCCATACAGAAATTTCAGCACAGACTCCGTCTCGTCTTAAAAACTAAGCTTAACGCTTCCAACCTATCAAAGGCAATCAATGAATATGTTGCAACTGCACTGACAGGTTCATTTGGCATTCTAAACTGGTCTCAAACAGATCGCACAATAAGAACAAAATAATGCATCCTAATTCAAACATAGATGCTTGATAAGAGAGGGCGCAGCGGAATTCTTGATGTTATAGCTCTACACAACCAACTAGTAATAAACCTAAGGAAATACTTTCATTGCCGGACAGATGACAGCATTCTGCATAAAGCTATGGTTGAAATAGATCTAAACTACACCGCTCTGGATTTACATGAACGACACATAAATGCCAAAGACACCAATATCCTGCACACGGAGAATATAGAAAGATGGGCTAGCAAAGAAATTCATGGGAGATACTACAACCAGAGCAATCATGAGAACATTGATAAACAACTTTGAAACTCATGGTTATCTAGGGGAGAGTTATTTCCAGAAACTGAGGGATTCAACCAGGCGATCCAAGATAAAGTGATCTGAACAAAGAGTTATAGGAAACACATCATTAATGATTCTACTACTAAGAATGACGAGTGCAGGAAATGCAACTGCAACCCAGAAACCATTGAGCACATTATCAGCAACTGCAGATTCCTAGCCAAAGTTATACATCAAGAAATTGCCCTGACCCGATCTTCCATTCAAACAGAGTGCCTTACTACAAATATTCCCCGCTAAGTGTACTGGAAAGTGAAAATTTTAAACTCTACTGGGATCGAACTATAGAAACAGATAAAAAAACTCCGCACAATAGACCAGACATAGCATTAACAGATAAGAAGAATCAACACACATCTCTCATTGGCATCGCTATCCAGAAATACAACAATATGAAACAGATATACAGGGAGAAGGTCGTTAAATATACTCCTCTGGCTATGGAAGTAGCAAGGATTTGGAAACAAAACAGAAGGAAAATTCTTCTTTTCTCCTTTCTCCCACTGGTCTCACACCAAAATAATTTCAATAAAACTTCATTAAACTACAGCTCCTCATCTTTAGTCACAATGTGGCACAAAATACTGCAATTTTGAAGACCTGTAACATCATTGGAACATTCCTAAATGTTCAATACGGACCATAAATTGAAAAGGCTGTGACCTCTACAACGAAGATAATAATGAAGGTGCATATTGTAAAGTAGATAAAGTAGGTAAAGAAGGTAAAATGGACAATCTAGGTTTAACTGGAAATAGTACGCATTCAAATTTGCTCAAAGTGGGACAAGAACGTCAGATGAAAAGAAAAGAGTAAGAAAAGGGCTGATACTCGTATAAGAAGTACCATAATGATGGGCCGGACGCCTGACAGAAGCGGAAAGAAAAAGCAGAAAAAATTAACTCCAGCATTTTAAGACAGATGTTCTCATATAATAAGTAATCACACGAATTTAATGTCTGATTATCAGCTGCCCTTCGTGAAAAAATCCAGAGTGGTGTTCTGAAAGTGGACTTTGTTAACGTAAAATAATGTATTTACAGATGTCTTTAGCCCTGTTAAATTTCAAATTGTCCTCAACGTTGAGAATGAGTCGCAAATGTCAAATCAATTGTGATACTTAATCCAAAATTATTATCGACCACGCCCTCCTCAGGATATTTCAATCACACCATATCATAAGTACTCCTATAGAACTTCTAGCGTTAAAGTGGCTGGACTGTTAATCGGTGTCTCCGAAAACCGTGAAAATAGTTAGTGGTACGTAAAAACCAATAACATTGTTATTTATTATTACTAAAATTGTGTCATATTTCTCGTTGGGAAAATCAAATGATATCATATATGTCGTTTAATAAAGGAAACTCAAATTGGTAACGATTACTTTATTTGCATCTAACGAATGCTTTTCAAGAGACATCTGTATGGAATTTGGAGTGGACAAGTGTAGGATTCGGTGCATTGAAAGAGGCAAACTGACTCAAGACCTATGAAACTTCTTCTTCTTCTCTTCTTCTTTATCTCTTTACCGTCCAGGGTCGGTTTTCCCCCTCGGACTCAGCGAGGGATCCCACCTCTACCGCCTCAAGGTCAGTGTCCTGGAGCTTCAGACTCTGGGTCTGAGGATACAACTGGGGAGGATGCCCAGTACCTCGCCCAGGCGGCCTCACCTGCTATGCTTAATAGGGGCCTTGCGTTGGGATGGGAAGATTGGAAGGGATAGACAAGGAAGAGGGAAGGAAGCGGCCGTGGCCTTAAGTTAGGTACCATCCCGGCATTTGCCTGGAGGAGAAGTGGGAAACCACAGTAAACCACTTCCAGGATGGCTGAGGTGGGAATTGAACCCATCTCTACTCAGTTGACCTCCCGAGGCTGAATGGACCCCGTTCCAGCCCTCGTGCCACTTTTCAAATTTCGTGGCAGAGCCGGGAATCGAACGCGGGCCTCCGGGGTGCGGCAGCTAATCACACTAACCACTACACCACAGAGGCGGACATGAAACTACTACAAATGAAATAATCAGTCCTCTGGAGCAGCCATTCCCAAACAGCGGTCCGGAGGTGGGGAGGGGGGTGACGATAATCCGACGGGTCCGCAATAATAATGTAAGTTGTAAGTATTTGAAGAGCGAAATTTGAAAGTACACACACATTTCATAGACCATTATACTAAATTTAGGAACTATGCCTTAACTGTTGTATAACAACAGTATATGTAACTCTTATCTTGACCGACAGATGGCACAAGTTACCAGCGGGAAAAAAGAAGAAATACTACAAGGCGGTGTAAGTGATGTAATTGTGAGACATTTAGAATTGCTAGTATCCATAATTAGACCATAGTTTCCGACGCTGGTTGAGAAAACCTCCTGGATCAGAGGAAGATCAAGCTGGTAGCTGAAGTATATTGGCAGAGAGAAAGTGAAAAATAACTTGAAGTATGACATGGGTAGAGAATCAGATGGAATAGCATTTTAGCTTCAGGAAGTTCCATGAATGAATCACAACTCCACGTCTCTCATCGACTTTTGTGTGTATCACATCCCTTATACCCTACAATTTATACAAAAATAAATACTGAGTTTAATGCCTATCGTGACAACATACATGTGAGGGTGTACCTTTTTTCTGCTCTTACACAAATGAAAACGAAGCACAGAAACAGAGCTAACGTAGAGGCTAATCTTCTGCTCTCCTAAAACGCAGCCTTTGGAAAACAGCACCATTCATCCAACAACCGCAACAAGTAGGTTTTCTTCTAAGGGTAAGTTTCCATATCCAGACTGTTGTAACTATTAGCCAAGTATCACATTATTTCATAATTTCTGCTCATTTATAAAGTATATGTGCGTAAACGAAGTTAAATTAAAATTTCAAAGAAAGTAAATATTAGTCCTAAATTATACGAATAAAATCAAACATGGTATCATTACAAAAATCTGTTGTATTTTTTAGTTTGTTTACTGAATGCAGTATTACGTTCCGTGGCTAAGGGGTACTTGGATATACATGCGATATGCTCATGGGGTCACAGAGACAAACAGTTTGGGAAACCCTGCTCTACAGTATGATGAGATGAGACCTCTTGCATAAAAGAGCATAGTACTGTGTATGTCCCTTAGACATGGCCATCCATCACATCATAGCCTGCAAGATCACATCTACCATCTGGACTCCAACGCCCCTCTTTAGTATTATGTGTATCAGCCACGGCCGTACATCAACACATCACAGCCTGCACGATTGCTAGTTAACATCGCACCACACATCTTGTAATGCTGATGTCGTGACGCAAATTTTCAGGTGACCACGAACCATAAGACATTTAAGTAAACTTAATCTACGCATGGATTTTTCGTGGAAACTGTTTAAAAATTATGACACAGAAAAGGAAATGAATGTCCGTCATCTTTCTACGTCGTGTACAGGTCCACTAAACGGCAGGAGCGTGAATTACATAGTAGCTAAAACATAGAAGAGAACTCCGTGTTCAGCATATAGCATGCCTATGGGGATTAGAAAGAGGAGGATGACATGTCGGTGACATCAAAGAGAGGGCACAATGCACTGTGAGACAGTGACCTGGATATTATTATCACAGTGTTATCACAAACCTAACATCCGTGTAGGCCGCCGTGTTTACACCTGACTCACTCCTCTTTAATGTTGAGCCGCGCCCATGACAGGAGATACGATGATTACAGGATCAGAACAATGGTGGATACTTCAGCCTCTAGTTTCACTTTATGTATTGTTACAATGCTGCTTAGGACACTCGACGAGGTATATCCAACACTTCCGACATTGGCGAAATAGAATCACTTGAGCATCAACACATACAAGACAGGTGAGAAAGCCTAATCCACTGGCAAAGACAAGCATGAGAGCATGATAAGACTGAAAAGCTGCATCGCCCGTTTTGCCCAACTTATTTCTAGAGGCATGCGCGGTTATACAACATATTACACGCATCCGCTCAGCATCCGCACTTACTTCATCCGCACCCGCATCCGATGCGCGAATGGTTATCCATCACCAAATAGTTGTCCTTGGATATTGTAAATAATTAACTACAGTATATTACACAAAGGTATTGACACGGATAGATCTCTTAACACAGTAAAATAGGCTTGAAACCTGGCACCAGAACCCCTAGAGTCACAGGTTTATGAGGGATTTTCTTTTGTGACAACAGCTACCGACGTATTGACATTTTGTTCCTTCCTTGCACAAATTTCTGGCAGGAGCCAGTTAGGCTTAGGTCAGATTTACGCCTTTAGGGACTCAAGGCTCTTTATATATCACCATTCTTCCATATCAATGCCAATGGTCACAAGCAAAAATAAGAGTATACCTGAGTGAATATCAATAAACATTATATAGAAATTATCAGAAAAACTATCCGTACTGCGATACAGTTTGTATCCGCCAAGACACTAACTTTGCAAATATCTGCATCCGTGCAGGGCTCCACTTATTTCCTCATTCACTCCGTCTCCTCTTACTTATTTCTTACCCCTTGTCAGGTATGTGGTGACTGCCTGCAACACACTCTTTCCCAAGTTCTTGCGATCTTTTGCTGCTTTCACGGAGTCCTGGACCCATGGCATTGAGATATAATAATAATTTCGTGTGGCTATTTCTAGCCGGGTGCAGCCCTTGTAAGGCAGAGCCTCCTATGAGGGTGGACGGCATCTGCCGTGTGTAGGTAACTGCGTGTAATTGTGGTGGAGAATAGTGTTATATGTCGTGTATGGCATTGAGATGCCAAAGGTAGAAACAAGGAAGTCTAGGGACTCGAACAAACGATTTCAGAAGATCTATGTGGCTACCAGTGTCTGAATGGTTTAAATAAATAATTATTTCAACAAATAAATATAAATGAACAGTTTGAAAATCGGTCCCAGTCATTAGTAAAATCTGTGCTGACCAGCGTCCAGCAGTTAGAACTCTGTCTCTTTTACCATTTAGGTTGCCCTCTATAACCGAGATTTCGAAGTATTCTCTTCTTACTACGTGGCCAAAATAAAGTAAAATGCGCTCATTGATAATGTCACGCATTCGCTTCCGAATTCGCAGTTTCTTGATGATGGATGCATTTGTACGTTTTCCGGTCCATGAGATACTTAATAGTCAGTGACAGCACCACATTCCAAGTTCATATTCGTGGCGCTTACAGCAGTAATGGAAAGACGGGGACATTGATCAGCCGGAGTTTTGTTCGTTTGATTATGCCGTGATCTTCCCAGAATTTTGTTAACGTTACAATATCTGACCTTGAGATCTCAATTCTTCGGCGTATTACAGCTGTAGAGCTTCCAGAATTCGATATTAAAGATCCTAGGTGCATAAACTTATCTTTAACTACCGAGTGAGTTGGCCGTACGGTTAGGAGCACGCAGCTGTGAGCTTGAATTCAGGAGATAGTGGTTTCGAACCCCACTGTCGGCAGCCCTGAAGATGTTTTTCCGTGGTTTCCCATTTTCACACCAGCCAATTGCTGAGGATGTACCTTAATTAAGGCCACGGCCGATTTTTTCCCACTCCTAGCCCTTTCCTATTCCATCACCGCCATAAGAATTGTCTGTGACGTAAAGCAGACTTCAAAATAATCAACGCTCCGTATAGTTGGGAGGTAATCATTAGCTCGGTCTATTACCATAATTTTGGTCTTGCTTTTATTTATATTTAGACCCAAGGCTTTCATGAGTTCGACGACATGCTCGAGTTTCTCTATGCTTGCCGTAATCATGAACGTGTCATCAGCATATATAAGATTGGTTATGTTCTTGCCCCCCCTTCCATGGCACAACAGCCCTGGAAGGACCTTGGCTTACTAAGCGACCGCTGCTCAGCCCAAGGCCTGCAGATTACAAGGTGTTGTGTGGTCAGCACGACGAATCCTCTCGGCCATTATTCATGAATCTCGAGGCCGGGGCCGCTATCTCACCGTCAGATAGCTCCTCAGTTTTAATCACGTAGGTTGAGTGGGCCTCGAACCAACCCTCAGATCCAGTTAAAAATCCCTGGTCTGGCCGTGAATTGAACCCGGGGCCTCCGGGTAAGAGGCAAGCACGCTACCCCTACACCACGGGGCCGGCTATGTTCTTGCCAATTATGACAATTCTACCCTCATATTTATCAAGGAACCGTCTCATGATGAATTCTCCACAGATATTAAATAGTATGTGAGGCTGTATACTGCATACTATGCCGCATATGCTAACGATATGAAACATTTGAAAACATGCAGGGTGATCGGAAACAAAGTGAACCGCGTGTATGAACTTAAGAGGGTTGGTATTACTGATAAATCATTTGAAAGAAATAATTCGATACCTCGCGCCGTTAACATTTTATCAGCTGCTGAAGTTAGCCAATCAGATCGCTTCGCGGGCGAATTCAAATGGGCTTTGCAAGGCGGTGTCGCTAAATCTGCACGTGGCTTAAGGCCAGCTTGAGAGAAAAATATAATGATGAAATGTTGCCAGGGGAGGGATACGAACACGGACTTCCGAGCTGACAGGAAGCACGAATTAATAATGGTATTTGCTTTACTTCCCACTAACTACGTTTACGGTCTTCGGAGACGCCGAAGTGCCGTAATTTATTCCCGCAAGAGTTCTTTTACATGTCAGTAAACCTACCGATACAGTATTCGGGAGATAGTGAGTTCGAACCCCACTGTCGGCAGCCCTGAAGATGGTTTTCCGTGGTTTCCCATTTTCACACCAGCAAAATGCTGGGGCTGTACCTTAATTAAGGCCACGGCCGCTTCCTTTCCATTCCTAGCCCTTTCCTGTCCCATCGTCGCCGTGTGACCTATCTGTGTCGGTGCGACGTAAAGCAACTGTCATAAACCTACCGATACCCCGTGTGGATGGGGAACGTAGACGAATAATACACCCACAGTACTTTCTAGCTGTCGTAAGAGGCGACTAGAAGGGGCGACCAAGCGATGAAGCAACTGGAACCATGAGATTACTTGTGATTAGTACCCCTAAGTGAGGAACACCATGAGTCGACGTTACTTGCGATTAGAACCATTATATGAGGAACACCATTGGTCTGGGCGTTGCCTGTGGTTAGTACCATCGCGTGCATTCCACCGAGGTGGGAGATCGGATTGGCATCCCGGATTGGCGTCCGTGCGGGAGAAGCTGCCGTGCACCTCACTATATTGTATTGGTTCCCCGGTATTCAGAACGGGTCTGCGTTACCTGTGAGTAGTACAACTATGTGAGGAATACCATTGGTGTGCATTATCTGTGAATAGTGGCTTTATATGATCAACACCACGAGTCTGTGTTACCTGTGGGTGGTACCATAATGTGAGATACACCGTGGGTCTACATTGCCTATGATTAGTACAACTATGTGAGGAACACCACGATAATACTGGCGTTGCTTGTAGGCAGTACCCTTACGTGTGGAACACCATGGGTCTGTGTTACCTGTGAATGGTGCCATTGTGTGTGACATATCATGAGTCTACATTACCTGTGATTTGTACCACCATGCGAGGAGCACCATGGTTCTGCTTTACCACTAATTAGTACTATTATGAGGGGCCATTCACCTCAATTTTGGACCTCTTTGGACAACAAGCATCATCTCAGAATATAAGGCATTGTGAATTGGATCCAATGATTGTTTTGGATTCATGGCCATTTTCTCATCACGATTCCTCTTAGATTTTAGTCAGTGAATACATTTTGAAGTTTTAATTTTCGTTTCGTTTCGTTGCACCTCGTACCATTAGGGGCTGATGATCTACCTGTTAGGCCCCTTTAAACAACAGTAATAATAATAATAATAATAATAATAATAATAATAATAATAATAAACATCATCAAATCTACAGACACGAGGCTGACGTATTTGAGCTTTTCTATGTGATTTTTCCAATCCTTCATATGGTCTTAAAAACTTTTGAAATGGTTTGTTCTAGACTCCATACTTCCTTGCTTCTACCTTTGGCACCTCAGTTTCATGGATCAATTCTTCATGCAAGTAAAAAAAGCAATAGTCGACAACTTCACAGCGACGCAGACCGGTCCACGTGACCAACTCACTGGTAGTCTCTTAGAATCATCAACTAGAAAAACAATGAAAATGTTCAGACCGAAACAAGGCGAGTCTTATTGTGACACTATGTCCGACTTTCTGATTGATCGGCCAGCGTCTTGGCCTTTGTGCTTCGGGGTTTCGCGTTCCATTATCAGCCTGATCGTGGATATTTAATTGTGAGTTGTGAGTTATCTTAATGCCAGGTTACGGATTTTGTACTGTCCCCAAACATTGATAGGGGCTGCCTGGCCGAGGCGGTAAAGGCATGCTCGGTTCGCCCTGAAGGGCGTGGGTTCGAACCCTCGACAGGAAGTCGCAAAATTTAAGAAACGATATTTCCACTTCCGGAGGTGCATATGGCCCTGCGGTTCACTCAGCCTACACCAAAAATGAGTACCTGGGGGCAAAGGCGGCCGGGCGTAGAGCTAATCACTCTACCCCATCACGTGCCGCGGTTAACAATGGTGGAAGCCTTTACCTTCCACTCCTCCAAGGGCCTTCATGGCCTGTACGGAGGTGACTTTGCTTTGCTTTGCCAAACATTGATGAAAAGGTGACATTACATCAACATCCTCTACCTCGCCAAAACGCAGTTCCTTATTTCCAATAGATACCGCTCGTACTTATCAAATAGTCTGCCTTAGAAGGGATGAACCAGCCGTCCGAAAAATACACTTTACGAATGGCAAAATAGACTTCGGCTATAACGACATTCAAGGGACCAAAAAAGTTTGTGTCATTATAAAAGAGTGTCGTAGTAACCGAGATTCGTAATATCAGTCTAATGAGGTGGAAAATGAATAATACAGTATCATAGGCTCATGTATTCACTTTTGACCATACCGTGAACATAATAAAATACACTGCTGCACACAACTTCGTCTTTTAATTTCTTGGCAAATTCTTCTGCTTTCACCACAAGGAGGTCCGCGTCACGGCTATCCAAGGAACCTGAGAAATTGTATCATTATAAAAGCGTGGATAGCGTACTGACCTTTGGTCACAAGGCTTCCGGGTTCGATTCCCGGCAGGGTCAGGAATTTAAACCATAATTGGTTAATTCTCCTGGCACGGGGACTGGGTATATGCGCCGTCTTCAGCATCATTTAAACCTCATCACGACGTGCAGGTCGCCTATGGGTGTCAAATCAAAAGACCTGCACCAGGCCTGTCTGAATGGTTAAAGGAAATAATTAATCCAATAAATAAATATAAATGAATGGGGGCACTGAACGTGTATTATTATCATATTTTCCAGTGATCTCACATATTACAATCATCAGCAGACTTCATATCTCACAATGGATGTACAGAGTGAGACCACAGGGCTGAGAGCTAATTACATATGCATATTTTAGGTTTAAATGAATTTGCTAGTACTGTTTTTCTCCTGTTCCCGTTGAGACTCAATTCCCTGGTCGTATTTGGTATGTATACGACCTGCACCCAACTGGCATACATAATCTCTATGAATATTAAATATGAATAGGAATTAAATACACATAACTATGCGAGATCACGATCCAAATTATGACACCCTACTGTAAATCGTCTCTAGGGATATTGTTAATTTAATTAATACAAATTCCCCCATGAGGAGGCTGACACAAGGACAAAATATATCGACTACACCATATTATGTCTTCCAACTCATTGGTGAATTTGGTAGAGTGTCAGGTAGAAACGACAACAATCACAAGGCTCAGGAATATATTTGGAACTAGCAAATGTGCCCGTGCTTCGCTACGGTATTCTACATTGTATACGGATTTCTCCGTAAATTACTGTAAATGCAGTGAGTAAGACTATATTAAATTGCACCTACAAACGGACTTTACCATCAGACAACTCGTTCAGTGTTCTACATGGTAGGTCCCATGACGTCCTATCGTATCTCCTAAATGTATGGTTTGATAGAGTCATTGAATGGGGTGAAATTTTGTACAGTTTTCACATACTACTTTATATTTTTGATACTCATGTGACAGATAGAATCATAAAATTTGGCTATCACATGGCCACTGGTCATGTTAATGTGCTAGCCGAATGTTATGATATATTTCCTATAAGTGTGCCAAATTATAACATAGGCCTATACATGTAAAAGTACAAAATTAACATGAAATCGAGAAATACAGCTCTATTTAACGTATAAGGGACAGAGATACGACAGAGGACCAAAGTTGTAGACCTCTCCAAAATGAAAGGCAATTGTGCTTTCAGCATTGTGATACGACTTACCGATTAGCCACCAATTCTCCCGAATCAAAGGTCTGCACCGTCGTTAAAATTGTATCCATATTTCGATATTTTCCGGGGCCAAAAGTTATACATTTGCATAGCTTGGAATATTTCCTCAAAGAAAAGAGTGTCCAACTTTCCGAATTAGCACTCGCATACAAACGGAGTAATTAAGGAAGCAAAATAATACATCTAAGGAAGCTGACATTAATAGAAAATGGATTATAACTGAGGATAGCCGGATGACGACAAATATGTAAATACTAAGTAATGTATTGGAAAATCTAATGCCCCTCAATAAATTATGCTGGTGTGAGTTATGGATATAAGAAAGCGGTAACAGAGGAGAAATTTAGGCGGAGGGATTCTTAGGTAAACAGATAAGAAGATGAGTAATGGTGTTATTACTTGAGCTATTGGAGGACGGAACCTCCAACGATATTCCGCCAATATCCCGCAGAATGGCCGATTGACGCCTCTCTTGCCTTCTACCCAAGGAACAACCACGAATTTAAAGGCATGATTAGGAAAATGGCAATACGTTACTTCCCTGCTGGCGTGAAGTCATAGACGTTGCCATGGTAACCTGTAGGTTCGTTGTCGGTCTGTCGGTCACTCAATGCAGGGCATGATACCCGCAGAAAATAGTAAATTTCTCCGTCATTTGAAGAGTAAGGTAAATTATGAACATAAGGAAAGTTGTTTATAATGAAGATGCGTTTCACATACGGTCCACGGAGTTTATATAAAATCAATAGTATAAGAGAAAATGGAGGAAAACCGTTCTGGTTTTCCTATAAACCTCTCGTCTATTCAAAGATTTTAATATGATAACTTATGCATATCGAAACCTTCCTCGGGATGAATATAATCTAAATATGAAGTTTAGTTGAGATCTATCCAGCCGTTTTGCCGTGATGGTGGAACAAACAGACAAACAGACAAACAGTCAAACAGACACGAAAAATAAAAACCACCGATTCGGTCTTGAGTTGACCTAAAACGAATAAATATCTGAAAAATTGGCAGAACAAAGGAAATTACACACAGCGGACCCCCTACAACTTTATTTATATAGATGTGGCATGATGTACGATTCGTCAAATGCTGTATAGATGATTGCGGAGTATGGTAATTGAACCTCGCATTGCAGCGATAGCGATGTCGTGAAGTCGCGTCCGGTTGAGACCGAGAGAATCCCATAGTTCAGGAATGGCTAACCTTTTCAACTAGTTTGCCATTTTATGTCTGGTTTATTTTTCTCAACTGTATACTGTCCCACTTATTATTTTCCTTTGGAATGGCTAAAACCACCCCGCCTCCCAACCCACCCCGGCTTCCATCCCTATTTCCAAATTATGTTTCATAATATGTTATTACACGTACACCGTAAAATAACACATTTCATTGCATGTTCCGTGGTCGTATTTTGCCAATACCGCAAAAATGTATTTTTAATATATAAGTTTTAAGAAGACCTGAAATTATTTTTGTTTAAATATAACACGCGCTCATTGTAACACACTTCGTCATTGAGTATTATAGGATATAGAAATCAAAACTACTAATATTGCCAAAGGACTTTAAGTGAAATGTCGTTCTCAATTTTAGTGTGAAACTTGTTGTTCTATCTTAGTAGCCATGTCATTTATGTTAGGTTCTTGACTTCTTGTCCTTGATAACACACAAGAAGCACTTAGGTCTGTACTAAGACGGTTTCTAACAGTTGACTTCACAACGTTCATTGCATAATATAGCTGTTCGCAGGCATATTATGACCCAAACAAAGTAACTAACGCTGTAGCAAGCTCCTTCATGGCCGAAAACATTTGTGGGAGGCTGTTCCGCTGTTCAAGTATTAAGTTCTCTGGCTTCTCGAAAGAATATTCACCATCAACAGCACACTCGATTTTCACCATTTCTTCACCAAGTTGTAAGAATTTGTTCATCGATGTACTGCTTCCTTGAAATTCAGTCAACTCCATTTCCAAACTGTCAATATCTAACCATTCAAAAAATCGATCTTAATATCACTCACGTATGAGGTTTTGAAATAAAGTACGATAGTTTCTCCAAATCTCGAAGTTGGGATAATCTCATGGCTACTATTTGTCTTACAAAATTCGAAACAATAAACAGTTACACACTACGAATAATTACGCGATGCTGGCAACCACACACAAGCCAAACTTCGCTAATTCACTGATGTGGGTGAGCGAATGTTTCGTCGGACGCATATAACATTTATCTCACTTGACTTCCTGAGCTATCAGTGTTGAAGTGTTTCCACAATACACGTCCGAATGGAACTAGCATTTAGATTTTCGGTATTTTTTTTTCTTAAACCGGAAACACTGTAACTAAACCATGCATGAGATATATATAGTCAATAGTACAAGACATACATAAAAACGTTAATATGTGCAGTGGTGTGCGTAGTTCGTTGTGAAAAAAGAAAACGTTAGGGTGATGACAACTCTCCCAACAGTTATGAAACACCTAAACGTGCTTCTGCTAGGAAGGTAGGTTTAGAGGTTAGCTCGTGTTCATCATTACTTCCTGACGACAGGCTACAGCATTATCCATCTGTCAGTGAATATGTAAGTTGTAAAGTGTGTCATGATGAGATTAGTTTAGTTGAAACCTCAGTGCAGGGTTTAGCAAGTACTTAAAGAAGAAGAAGTGGTTAGGCAAGAAAGTGATGGCAAAGGTATGGGTGGTACTGGTAGATTAAGGGGGGAGACCCAGCTTAACAAACGAAAAAAAAAAAGGTTAATATTCATTCGATTGTTAAATATGCTACAATTGTTGTTGACAATTGCTGCACATATCCCATTGTTGGCATGCTTCCTGGCAACTTTAATAATGTCAGAATTTTAATAATTTTAATATTTTAAAATAAAATATTCAAAATTTCCCGCCTTTTTAGCAATATATCACTGTTTCCCTTATAAATTCCAAGTTTATAAGAATTTTCGTACTTTTCGTTTTTTTAAAGTGTGTATCAAAACTCCAGCTACAAAATGAACCTCAATCATTAACATAGACTGTGATTTGGATTTTTGTCGCATTTTTATTCCGAGCACCAGAAAATATTTACAGTTTTAAAAAAATTATATAAAATCTAATTACAATCTTATTGTAGTACAACACTATGGGAGGAAACTCTGAAAAATTCATAATTATCCGTGAATCAGTAAGAGGGTTATGAAGGAAACCGTGATATATTGTTAAAAAGGCGGGAATTTTGAACATTTTATTTGAATATGTTATAATTAGAATTTTGACATTATTGAAGTTGCTTCTGATTGCTCTGAAGCATGCCAATACTGGGATATGTGCAGCATTTGTCAACAACGTTTGTAGCATATATAACAATCGAATGAATATTGGCCTATTTTCCCCGTGTTAAGCTAGGTCTCCCCACTTAACTGATTACTGATAAACTGCAACTGTTTTATGGGTTCCATAGGAGAAAACAAAGATGATATTAACAAAATAAAGAAAGCTATCTCGGCCATATGGTATCATGAATCTTCAACCGATACTCAACCACAACGCTGGATGTGCCCATCAGGCCTTGATGCATGGTATGGTTAACGTCGAGCTGAGGCAGAAGGAGCTGAAGTGCATTACAGGCAACCTCACCCAATCCCAGTGAGCATTATGATGGAGGTAAAGCCGATTTTCAAAGACCTAGTAACTAAAGAACTTCTGCGGAGGTGCATGAAAGGTCGCACACAGAATGCGAACGAATCTTTTAACAAGGTTTGGTCAGTGTGCCCCAAAACCAGTAATAGTGGTCAGAAAATAATCAGAATTGCTGCTGCTGATGCAGTAGTTTCTTTCAATGATGGAAATAGCAGTAAATTATAAATACTGAAACATTTGGATGTTGGTGCTGAGAAACATGCTAGGAGTGCACTGGGTCAATTTGACTTTAAAAGGATGAGGTCAGCAGAAGAGCGTCTTCGTGAGTCCACTAAGGAGGCAAGGAGGACAAGGAAAAGGGTGAGAATCGAACAGCACAACAAAAACATCGAGAAGGAGGGCAAAACATAATCTGATAGAGCATTTTAATGAAGTATGATAGCAGTTTTTGTTGCTTTACTTTTAAAGCTGATTCCCCGAAAGTTGCGAATTTGGTTACAAAAACAAGATAACTCTCATATTTAACGCTCAAATCCCATGAAACACTACAAGTACATTACTTTATACAGGTTCTAGAGGATGTACTAAGATAATTAAAAACAATCCGAAAATCAATGAAATATTGGCAGGTATATGAAGAAAAAAACCAGAATTTTTACCTAACTGAGACTTTAAAATATGTAGAAATTTTAGTAATAGTCCCACAGAATTCGTACTAGTTCATCCTCGGCTGCATGTTGTTTTCTAGTCAGAAAACAGAATTCAAACTAATATAATGAGTAGTTTTACTGAAATTATGTTTTTTGTGAGATGTTATCATAAAAAGTTGGATAATATTTTCTTTGTAAATATGTTCATCCTACTACAAAAAACATACGTTTATGGACACTAGACGCAATTAGAAGGTCTCCTTTGCTGGTTTACAAAATAGCATGCGGTTCTATCAAAAAACAACCTAGATAAGAGATTTTTGAATCGTAACAATGCAGATATGGCTATGAGCGGTGTATGAGCCCCCTAAGACATTTTATCAGATCAAAGTGTTTCCTTGCCATGCACTAGTGCAGAAATTATTCTGCAAACTTAAGAAAACCAGCTGGTACAGGTAATACAAATCCTAAAAGTGAAAGGTGTGAAAGAGAAAATTATCAACATTGTAGATGTATGTGTGTTCAGTATCTTCCATAATAGCTCTCAACCAAACTTCGTACAAATACGAATTACTGTCTCGGAAAGATGCTGGATGAGGAAGACACCTTGTAGCAAACCTAAGGGAGGGGATGACGTACAAGAATAATCGAAAACTACCAATATTAGCGTCGAATCCATAGTTTCCGCGGTCGGTGAGTTGTGATGATGATGATGATGATGATGATGATGCTTGTTGTTTAAAGGGGCCTAACATCTAGGTTATCAGCCCCTCGGTGAGTTGTATTGTGGTACTGAGGCTGCCGTGTAAGGACCAGTTCAGCTGCGTAGGCATGGCAAAAATGGTGATGAAGAACATGCCCAAACTTACCGAGATTAGTTTAATTGACAAGAAACAATTGAAGTTAACAACAACTCTTAAACTACACAATACATCTTAATCAGTCAGCGTCACAATAACGAAATCTACTAAAATTCACTTCACACAAGAGTAACAGGTAATAAAATACCGAAAAGTAAGCAATCAATAACATGCCCGGTCAGCGCCGCATAATATAGCTAGTTATTATTAAAACTCTTGCTTGAGGTTCCAGCAGTAGTGTTCTAACATGTTCTGTACCGATTTTCTTGCATATCGTTTCTCCATGACAGAAATGTCCTGGTGAAATCTTTCGTCGCATTCGTCACTAATCGCGCCAAAGTTGGGGTGTGGGGGGAAGTCGAATTGCGAATGTAAAAAGTGAATTGTCAAGGACATGTTGCAACCCATGCGCTGATAACTCTTCAGAGAGTTCTTAATAAGTTTCGTCTAGTTGTCAGCTTTCACATTTCCAAGAAAATTATAGTATACTTGTCTGAAAGCTTATTATTACGACAATTTCATTATAAGGGTTAATAAGACGCTATCTCTACCGCAAGATATTAGAATGAATCAACGAGTATTTTTACCAGAAGAGCTCCAATTTCATCCATCTTAATTTTTCTAAATATACAATATTCTTGCTTCTACATTTCTTTAATACTGTGTGTTCCCCCATCTGCTTCAGTTTACTTAGTACTAGGAATAAGCTTTTTACTCTTATAAAAGGTTGCCAAAGTCTGCTCTGGAGGTTAGTGAAGGGTTATAATATACAAGTGAAATAAAACTACCTTGCGTCATGTAACACTTGGTGTCGTGAGATGTGAACCCTGTATTCCATATTACGTAGTAAGTTTTGTTTGAACTAGTTTACTGGAACACGTCGGAGTTGTAAGGATGTTATTTCGCAGGTGAGGGTATTGTTAATGCTGTCCAGCGCAACTGACAAAGTTTTACATTTGTGATTAAGTGGGAAATACCTGGAACGTTCACACTGCCCGTAGGGAACCAACTTTAATTATACATTCATAACACCACCACATGAAAGGCAGGACAAAAAATCCGCCTACACTAGTGATGAACTGTATTATTCTCCAGGCGAGGGGTGTGTAACGGTGTTGCTTTATGGCCACTGGGGAAAGGAGGGAATGATTCTCTTCTCCAAATTACTTACCGACAAATCAAGAGAGTAAGGAAATATTGGAGTTTAACCCTCCCTCTTCACGGTCCTCCAAAAATGTGTATAAAAGGCAAACGTTTCCAAAATTTGCCGTTGGATAATCCTGAACTCTAGCAGTCACACAACGAAAGGCTTTCACATCATTTCACAACGGTTGTTCCTAGTCTTCCCGGAAGATCTCTTACCAAATTCAAAACTGCTGTATCTTGATCACACACTGCGCATTCAGAACTTGATAAAAAGTTCCTGAAATGTCAGTATAAACATTTTATTTGTTAAAGGACCAACATTATAACTCTGCGGTTACGTAGAAAGTAACTACTTATGAGGAAATGTATAGTATAAGGAAGAAAGAATGTTATGGAATTCATTCCAAAGTTTTTGAACTCGTAAAGAGTTATGAATGTGAGTGGGTCTCGGCACACAAAAGCCCACGACTGGTCCGTGGTCCGACAGCTCTGCACTCCGACCGACCAACCGAGCAGAAGACAGGTAACCACGGCTCTACTAAGGCTCTACGCCTCTGTATTCAGGAGACGGAGAGGGGCTGGTTCCCACCGTCGGCTGTCCTTAGAATGGTTCTCTTACAGTAAGGCGAAGCCTCTCATCTTCACCGCACATCTCCATCTCCGATACAAATCTCCTGGCCTGAGAGACGGCTTCACCGTCTAGGAGGCCCGCGTTCCCCTTCAAGGGAGGAATGAAAACATTTAGCAGTTCTGGATGTGTCTCTGGCACGACGTCTCATTATAACAACTGTATATGTTATATGCTGCTGTAACTACTACTACTTTAAGTATATTATTTTACCGAGCGTTGACTGCACGGTTTGGGTCACGTAACCGTCAGCTTGGATTCGGGAGATAGACGGCGTTTGGTGGTTTCCTCGTTTTTAAATTAGGCAAATGCTGGGGCTATACCTTAATTAAGTTCACGGTCGTTTTCTTCCCAATCCTAGCCCTCATCGAGTCATGAAAGAGTTGTGGTCGGGGATTTAAGGTCATATACCTTTCTGACACCTCGGGATTTTGAATTGAAAATACCACCCCAGCGACACCTGGAATCAAACCACGGTCGCCGGGATGACAGGCAAGCAGCTAAGCCGCTACACCACCCTGTTCCCAATAATAATAATAATAATAATAATAATAATAATAATAATAATAATAATAATAATAATAATAATAATAATACCGAGCTCGATAGCTGCAGTCGCTTAAGTGCGGCCAGTATCCAGTATTCGGGAGATAGTGGGTTAGAACCCTACTGTCGGCAGCCCTGAAGATGGTTTTCCGTGGTTTCCCATTTTCACACCAGGCAATAGCTGGGGCTGTACCTTATTAAGGCCACGGCCGATTCCTTCCCACTCCTAACCCTTTCGTGTCCTATCGTCGCCATAAGAGTAATCTGTGTCGGTGCGACGTAAAACAACATGTAAATAATAATAATAATAATAATAATAATAATAATAATAATAATAATAATAATAATAATAATAATGTATATATCATCGCTGGGCAAAGGAAACCTCGTAACTCCTTCGGAGTAAAATTTACTGAAGAAGTCCAAAACTGAGCGGTCAGCAATGGCAAGGAAACTGTTCCTGACATTTTTATTGCTTAACGAAAGCCCAATTATTCGACCAATAGAGTCTTTTGTTCCTTTTTCAGGCAACGTGGTAAACCTCACAAGACAAATGGAGAAACGTGGTTTTCTCGTGAGTAGAATTAAAAGGCTTTCATTCCCTAGCAACGAGACATATATATACATATAGTTATTAATTTAAAGTTAAAAACTTCATGATTGTTCCGTATTGAATAGATAAATAAGAAGATGTACAATATTATAGGGAAGGATCCACCTTTCAATACTCCGTAGTAAGTTGAACTATAGTTACAACCTGTTTATTGGGACCGGTTTCAACACATTTCAAGTGTCATCATCAGCCAATTAGCGAAGATCTTAAAACAACTAATATATTGAACACAGGCAAAAAAATGATACAATGTTAATTTTTTTGCCTGTGTTCAATATATTAGTTGTTTTAAGATCTTCGCTAATTGACTGATGATGACACTTGAAATGTGTTGAAACCGGTCCCAATAAACAGGTTGTAACTACTTTTTAGTTCAACTTACTACGGAGTATTGAAAGGTGGATCCTTCCCTATAATATTGTACATCTTCTTATTATAGTTATTAATGCAACAATTACTATTGTACTATATACACTTCTTCTTCTTCTTCTTCTTCTTCTTCTTCTTTATCTGTTTACCCTACAGGGTCCGTTATTCCCTCGGATTCAGCGAGGGATCCTACCTCTACCGCCTGAAGGGCAGTGTCCTGGAGCTTCAGACTCTGGGTCGGAGATACAACTGGGAAGGGTGACCAGTACGTCGCTCAGGCGGCCTTACCTGCTATACTGAACAGGGACCTTGCGGGAGGATGGGAAGAATGGAAGGGATAGATAAGGAAGAGGGAAGCCTTAAGTTAGGTACCATCCCGGCATTTTCCGGAAGGAGAAGTGGGAAACCACGGAAAACCACTTCCAGGATGGCTGAGGTGGGAATCGAACCCACCTCTACTCACTTGACCTCCCAAGGCTGAGTGGACCCCGTTCCAGCCCTCGTGCCACTTTTCAAATTTCGTGGCAGAGCCGGAAATCGAACCCGGGCCTCCGGGGGTGGCAGCTAATCACACTAACCACTACACCACAGCGGCGGGCGTACTATGCGCACGGCTACTGAAAAAGTTTAGTGAATGTGTTCATTTCGAAACAAATATATTAAAACAAGAGCAATGCATTTTTACATAGCAAGCCAACGGGAGGTACAAAGTGACGCATGTTTTAGAGCGAATGGTTCGAAAATGGGATTCCGTTCAGTGATAGACAAAAGCACTAAATTAAAACAAGATTATATTGAAAATGAGCAGAGTGAACTCTTTTGTGAACTCCTCAATGAAAACAGTTTGAAGCTACGATAAATTTGCGTACCCCTTGAGACGACCCCACGTACCCCTAATGGTAAACGTAATACACTTAGAACACCACCGGCCTAGAGGGCCTTTAAGGAGACGGCTTTGCTTTGTAGCGGGGTTCGATGCACTCCCTCAGAAAAAGTCATAAATGCGTGGTAGAGCAGGTTATCAGGTCCCCGCCAGCCAGTCGAGAAGCTAGACCCCGACATTGATCATTTACAGCCAGACAATTCCAGAGATTATTATTTTATTGTTTACAAAGATGTCGAACAAATATTAGGTGGAGGCAAACAGCTTGCTTTAGTAACTATAACCGTACACAATGGTGATAACAAAGGTTTGAAGGTCAGGACATTGGTTTTATTTCCTGAACGCTCATCCTCCACACGTTTACTATGGAAACTCTACTGCGACTTTTACTTCCTTTAAATAATCAAATTATGTGTTTATTGTTTTAAGAGGAAGTACAGGGTGGCGCAAAATACTGTTTCCCCTAACATATCACGCAACCATTGAAACAAAGTTGGTTGAAAATATCCGCCGCCTTGCTCAGTACATTTCATGCAGCGACATAACAACTGATTCACAAATACTGAACACCGAGCGAGTTGGTTATGCGGTTAGGGTCGCACAGTTGTGAGCTTGTGGGTTAGAATCCCACTGTCATTAGTCCTGAAGGAGTTTTATCATTTTCACATCTGTCAAATTCTGGGGGTTTTACCTCAATTAAGGCTACGGCCGCTTCCTTCCCACTCCTAGCCCTTTCCTATCCCATCTTCGCATTAAGACTATCTGTGTCGGTGCGACGTTAAGCAAATTATAACAAAAAAAGAAATGACGTAATGCTTTTACTGCCGGGAGTGTCTGAGGACATGTTCGGCTCGCCAGGTGCAGGGCTTTCGATTTAACACCCGTAGATGACCTGCGCGTCGTGATGAGGATGAATTGATGATGAAGACAACGTGCCAACGAAATTAAGCGATGATGCTTAAAATTTCCAACCCCACCGATAATCTAACCCGGGGTCCGGCTCCATGGCTGAATGGTTAGCGTGCTGGCCTTTGGCCACAGGAGTCCCGGGTTCGATTCCCGGTAGGGTCGGGAATTTTAACCACAATTGGTTAATTTCGCTGACACAAGGAATGGGTGTATGTTTCGTCTTCATCATCATTTCATCATCACGACATGCAGGTCGCCTACGGGCGTCAAATAAAAAGACCTGCACCTGGCGAGCCGAACTTGTCCTCGGACACTCCCGGCACTAAAAGCCATACGCCATTTTTTTTATCTAACCCGGGACCCCTGTGACCATAGGCCAGCACGCTAACCATTCAGCCATGGAGCCGGTCAATGGATGGGTGAATTTAAAAAAGAAAACATTCCACTCGTGGCAGTAAACTAAACTAAACTAAACTAAACTAAACTAAACTAAACTAAACTAAAAAATGTTTTACTACAAAACAATTAAACCCAGATTGAAAAACGTAAATTACATATTTGTTTGTATCTGTATTAGTCACCGCAGTGTAATATATATTACCAAGTAGAATTAATATTCTGGTTTCTGGCTCAGTTTAAAGTCAATGGAATCTTTTGCTTTATTGTCTCACTGGATTTGGAAATGCGAAAAGGCTACAGAATTTAATCTAATTTAGAAACGTCCTTCTTTAATCAGTATTATCATTATATTTTACACCCATCAACATTTTGAAAATGATTCATAACTTATAATAATATTTTAGTAGGCTATACCGTTTATCTCATACAAAGAATGTCTATTATGCCTTTTGTAATATTAGTCACTGTCATGATCGCCTGCAGCGTTTGTTGCTGGACAAGTTAAAATGTTTTCATAAAACTGTTTCTGCTAATCAGGTGTAGCCTATAGTGCATAGTTTTCACGACATCATCTACCCTTTTCCTTAATGGGAACTTTTCCGCCACATGTATTTTGCGAAATAAGGTTAAGATGTCCTCATCTAAACAGTCTTTTAAGCTTTCAGTTAGCAGGCCGGCAATGAACTCCCTAGCTGGTTCCTCTATGCTGAAAGTCAGATGTTTGTACTTTTTTTTTTTTTATGATCCTCTCAAGCCTTGTCATCTTCTTAAAATGAGTAGACCACCTTTTCTTCTAGTGTTTAATTTCTTTCTAATTGATTTAATATGTATACTGAGCACTAAAGCTTTATCTTTATGAATGGCATGACATGGGTTTTCATGGAGATTCTCACTCCATCTGATTTTGTTGAGGATACTGAAAACTCCACGATCTTCATAAATCCGCCCAGACTAAAATCACAGCACTTCAAATCACAACAACGTGGAATCCGATCCACACTTTTCATCGAAAAAATTGTGAACGTTCAGTACAAAATGGGGTGAGGCTCCATCTCGTTGCCAAATGAAATGCTTAGTGCGGCGGTTTTCCAGCATATGCACTAGAAAGTTCTGTAGCATTTCTAAATAAGATACCGAAGATTACTCGAAAAAAATGAAAGGGTGTATTAATGCGAACACTGAGCTCCTTCTTCACTAACTCGCGTGGATTTTGTCAGACCAATAAACACAATTATGGTGATTAACACAATCATTTATTTTTAAGATTGCCTTATATATATATAAAATAACATGTCCTGACTGACTGACTGACTGACTGACTGACTGACTGACTGACTGACTGACTGACTGACTGACTGACTGACTGACTGACTGACTGACTGACTGACTGACTGACTGACTGACTGACTGACTGACTGACTGACTGACTGACTGACTGACTGACTGACTGACTGACTGACTGACTGACTGACTGACTGACTGACTGACTGACTGACTGACTGACTGACTGACTGACTGACTGACTGACTGACTGACTGACTGACTGACTGACTGACTGACTGACTGACTGACTGACTGACTGACTGACTGACTGACTGACTGACTGACTGACTGACTGACTGACTGACTGACTGACTGACTGACTGACTGACTGACTGACTGACTGACTGACTGACTGACTGACTGACTGACTGACTGACTGACTGACTGACTGACTGACTGACTGACTGACTGACTGACTGACTGACTGACTGACTGACTGACTGACTGACTGACTGACTGACTGACTGACTGACTGACTGACTGACTGACTGACTGACTGACTGACTGACTGACTGACTGACTGACTGACTGACTGACTGACTGACTGACTGACTGACTGACTGACTGACTGACTGACTGACTGACTGACTGACTGACTGACTGACTGACTGACTGACTGACTGACTGACTGACTGACTGACTGACTGACTGACTGACTGACTGACTGACTGACTGACTGACTGACTGACTGACTGACTGACTGACTGACTGACTGACTGACTGACTGACTGACTGACTGACTGACTGACTGACTGACTGACTGACTGACTGACTGACTGACTGACTGACTGACTGACTGACTGACTGACTGACTGACTGACTGACTGACTGACTGACTGACTGACTGACTGACTGACTGACTGACTGACTGACTGACTGACTGACTGACTGACTGACTGACTGACTGACTGACTGACTGACTGACTGACTGACTGACTGACTGACTGACTGACTGACTGACTGACTGACTGACTGACTGACTGACTGACTGACTGACTGACTGACTGACTGACTGACTGACTGACTGACTGACTGACTGACTGACTGACTGACTGACTGACTGACTGACTGACTGACTGACTGACTGACTGACTGACTGACTGACTGACTGACTGACTGACTGACTGACTGACTGACTGACTGACTGACTGACTGACTGACTGACTGACTGACTGACTGACTGACTGACTGACTGACTGACTGACTGACTGACTGACTGACTGACTGACTGACTGACTGACTGACTGACTGACTGACTGACTGACTGACTGACTGACTGACTGACTGACTGACTGACTGACTGACTGACTGACTGACTGACTGACTGACTGACTGACTGACTGACTGACTGACTGACTGACTGACTGACTGACTGACTGACTGACTGACTGACTGACTGACTGACTGACTGACTGACTGACTGACTGACTGACTGACTGACTGACTGACTGACTGACTGACTGACTGACTGACTGACTGACTGACTGACTGACTGACTGACTGACTGACTGACTGACTGACTGACTGACTGACTGACTGACTGACTGACTGACTGACTGACTGACTGACTGACTGACTGACTGACTGACTGACTGACTGACTGACTGACTGACTGACTGACTGACTGACTGACTGACTGACTGACTGACTGACTGACTGACTGACTGACTGACTGACTGACTGACTGACTGACTGACTGACTGACTGACTGACTGACTGACTGACTGACTGACTGACTGACTGACTGACTGACTGACTGACTGACTGACTGACTGACTGACTGACTGACTGACTGACTGACTGACTGACTGACTGACTGACTGACTGACTGACTGACTGACTGACTGACTGACTGACTGACTGACTGACTGACTGACTGACTGACTGACTGACTGACTGACTGACTGACTGACTGACTGACTGACTGACTGACTGACTGACTGACTGACCATCGCCGAGCCAAAACTATAGGACATAAAGGAATGAAATTTTTGGGACACATTTATGTTCTGGTGCTCACTAAGGGCGGATTTTTGGATATTCCACCACTAAGAGGGCGAAAATGGTGGAGGGTGAATTGTTTAAACGAGCATATCTATGTCTCAGAAACTTTAAAGTTTACAGACGTAAAAATTGGTATTTAGAATTCCCTTTAAATATAAGCAAACACTTTTCTCTTTTTAAACCTCCTTGAGGGGTGTGGAAATTTTGTTTTAAATTGGGTTGAATACCTTTTGAGAGGATACTTATATCAGAAAAACTAAAGATGTTACAGACATAAAAATTGGTATTTGGAATCTCCTTTAAAAATAAAGATAAAAGTTTTTGTTTTTTTTGTTTTTGGAAAATCCAATTAGTGGTGGGTGAACAGGAGTGACAAAGGGGGTGAAATTTTAAAAAGACTATATCTACAGTATATGTCAGAAACATAAATTGTTACAGACGTGAAAATTGGTATTTGGAATCTCTTGTAAAAGTAAAGAAACATACATCGTTTATTTTTGGAAAATCCAGTTAAGGGGAACTGAAAAAGTGTGTGAATTTTTAAAATGATAATATCTACAGAACATCTCATAAACGTAACAAGTTACAGGCGTGAAAATTCGTATTTTAACCTCTTTTCAATACAAACATTTTTTTGTTTTCGGGAAAAGATTTATGGGGGTAAAAAGGACTGAAAAGGGGGTTGAATTATTTTTTCTTGGATAGTGATCTCAAAAACTGAAGATGTTACAGCAGTGAAAATAGTATTTGGAGTCTCCTTTAAAAACAAAGAGGGCTGCCTGGCAGAGGCGCTAATGGCGTACTCGGTTCGCCCGGAAGGACGTGGGTTCGAATCCCCGTCGTGAAGTCGTAAAATATAAGGAATGAGATTTCCACTTCCGGAGGTGCATACGACCCTGAGGTTCACTCAGCCTACACCAAAAATGAGTAGCAGTTTAATTCCTGGGGGCAAAGGCGGCCGGGGGTAGAGCTAACCACTCTACCCCATCAAGTGCCGAGGTTACGAATAGTGGAAGCCTTTACCTTTCACCACTCCCAGGGCCTTCATGGCCTGTACGGAGATGGCTTTGCTTTGCTTTGCTTTAAACATGAAGAAATTCGGATTTCTTTGTTTTCGGAAAATCCACTTAAGGGATGAAAGGGTTTTAAAACTATTCGAATTCTTTGTATGAGGGTACTTATATCTCAAAAACTAAAGATGTTTCAGCCGTGATAATTGGTATTTGTAATCTCTTTTAAAATAATGAAACATGTATTCTTTTGTTTTTGAAAATCCACTTAAGGGGAGATGAAATAATTGAAAAATTATTTGAATTATTTATATGAGGATACTTACATCTAAAAAAACTAAAGATGTTACTGACGTGAAAATTGGTATTTGGAAGGTATTTTAAAAATTGAAAGAATTGAGCAATTAATTTAATTATTTGTATGCGGATACTTACATCTAAAAAAATCTAAAGATATTACAGACGTAAAAACTGGTATTTTGAATCTCCTTTAAAAATCAAGAAACACGCATTTTGGGGGGGAAATCAACTTGGAGGGTGAAAAAGGAGTTGAATTATTTTTACCAGGATACATATATCTCAAAAACTGAAGATTTTACGGTCATGAGTATTGATATTTGGAAGCTCCTTTATAAATAAAGTAACGTGAATTACTTTTTTTGAAAATTCACTTAAGGCGTAGGGTGAAATTAAGTGAAAAATATAATTCTTTTTATGGTTATAGGCTACTTATATCTCAAAACTGAAGGTTAGTGAAAACTGGTATTTGGAATCTTCTTTAAAAATAAAGGAATATGTATTTTCTTGACCGTCTGCAAAGCTGATCGCCAAAAATTTGGATCTGCGTTATTCTGGATTACACACAATACACAGAACTCAAGATTTACTGTTACATTATCTTCATGCAATGTGCGGAGTAATTTCGGACGAAAAGGCTTGAATTGTACATCTTTTATTATTATCTACAGGCTCGTGCCAAACTGAGCGGACGCCTTTCTCGTTGACATATGAGAACTAGCTACAAATGCCTGAGCAATTAATTGAGCATTTCCAATGTTGCGGACAATATGCGGCCTACCGGATCTTGATGCACCTCTAATATTTCTCGTTCATTCAAATTTTAGGGTAACTTTTCGCAAATGTTACGGAGTCGTTATCGGTACATCAGGAAATCCCGTACTAAAATCTCTTTGTCATACTGTACTTTCACCATAATTCAAGCATGTATATTCGTAATCCATTAATACATTTCTGTCACATTGTAAAGAACACAACGCAATATAACAGAACAGATGTCAGATCCATTCGATAATAACTACAGCAGCTACTTTACAACTGATGACGAACGAATGAATTTGCTTATGTAGTGGTGCCAACTGCAAATGAATATCCACAGCACGTTTCCAGTGCCAAATGGATGCCTGTCAGATGCACACTACACATCGACAAGAGCACCATCTGACCGCTCCCATACCCTATTTGGGCATGCCCGATCTCCTGCCACTGTCTGGACTACGTTACCACTACTTTATTTACGGCCCTCGTATATACTATATTTTATACGACGTCATTGGTTGACAGGTGTTGTCTTTTGTTCTTCATTCATTGTTTCCTAACACATTTCACATATTTCTTTGATCAACAAGCTGCTATTGAAAGTAGAAGCTATTGTTATGCTCCTCAGAAATCTGAATTCCGAAAGAGGGTTTTGGAATGGAACAAGGCTTGTAATAAAACATTCAAACCAAATGTACAGGTAATTATTGCGGAGGTTTTGGCAATTTCAAGACCCGGCAATATAGTTTCTCTTTTTTCATTCCGTCAAATGACCTTGTACCTACCGACACTGATCTCCCCTGTACTTTAAAGGGCAATTCTCAGTTAAACTTGCATTTGTCATGACTATTGACAAGTCACAAGGTCAGGACGTTAGAGAAAGAGGTTATTTTTTTGTAAAATAGCTTCTGTTCAGACACGGACTGTTGTAACTAATAAAGAAAACCACAAAGAAATAAAAATATTAAACAATACAGAAACAAAAGATTAACAGTATAGACAAAAATTAAAAATACAAAAATAAATAAAAATGCGGGTTAACAGACTGAGGGGGGTCTACGTCAGTTTCCATGTCCCTAGCCTTAGGAAGAAAATCTAATTCTTGCAGTCGCTTCCGTATTCAGTAACTAATTTCAGGTTTCAACAAAATTAGCAGAACCATACATTTCCGAAGTTCGTTGTATTACGTTAGGGCCTTTCTGCTTGTCATATATAAATGCTACTTATAAATTATACCTGTAAATGATCCAATAGATCATGCACTGACATGCTGAGTAGCTCGACGGTTGAGGCGCTGGCCTTCTGACCCCAACTTAGCAGTACAATGGTATATGAAGGTGTTCAAATACGTCATCCTCGTGTTGGTAGATTTACTGGCACGTAAAAGAATTCCTGTGCGACTAAATTCCGGCACCTCGGCGTCTCCGAAAACCGTGAAAGTAGTTATTGGGGGGCGTAAAGCCAATAATATTATTAGAACATGCACTTATCGCAATCTTTCGCACAGCGATCACAAGCTTAGCTGAAGGATGAAGGCACCTATAATGTTTGCAACCAAACATCAAGACACAAATCACTGCACGACCTATGTTTTGTAAGTTTTCGAAAGATATGCGCAGGACTGATTGCTTGATTTACATATTGATGTCACATGGTCTTCACTGAGTGTGGTGGTGGTGGTGGTGGTGGTGGTGATAAAGTAGGGAGAGAGTGAAACCCGGCATCAGCACATAGCCCACTTCAGTCGAATAGTCCTGTCTGCTCAGGGGTTAACATCGCAAACTGACGGACGAATCACTATCCACATCACCATTTGCCCTCACTCCTTATGAACACTGCAGAGTGGTTTGGAATTGAACCTAGGCTTATGTCAAGCAATATAGAAATTATAATTTATACAGTATACCACCACCGCCCCTGCCTTCCCGGGCAACATTCCGAAGATGGTTCTTTCCAACCAACAGGACTTGAACTGGCTCACCACAATGTCAGAACATGAACAATTGACATCTTAACGATCACGACCATCAGGCGAGCTATGTACAGAATAAAATCCGTATATACCGAGTGAGTTGGCCGTGGTTCCCCATTTTCACACCGGGAAAATGCTGTGGGCTGTTCCTTAATTAAGCCCACGGCCACTTCCTCCCCACTCCTACCCTTCTCTTATCCCATCGTCACCATAAGACCTATCTGTGTCGGTGCGCTGTAAAACAACTTGTAGCAAATGAATATATTGTAGTATATGGCTCTCCTCGTTTGCTTTAAAGTGAACAACGGAACTAGTAATCTCATGTGATGGAGGAACTCATTATATGGTAACACAAACAACACAATATGAAACAGTTTCATATGAGGCACACAAAAAGCATCACAAGGAAAACGGAACATGCGATGTTATAAAATACATTATGCATACCTTTCGCAATGGATCTGTTTTATAATGTGTTATCTATGCTGTCACTCTTTGTTTTCTCCACCACATGAGAATAACACAGCTTCGAAGCGACACAAACCAAGAGACATGCATTGTATAAGTTTCATCGTACACACACGTCTCTTTAGAGTCCATACAAAACATGCATATCCCCGGGTGCACCATTCTCGGTAAATATCAGGCGTTTTGAAGCCGTGGTAAAACTCTAACTATGGTACTGTTGCACCATTGCTAATCCTTAGTGTCGAATAGGCGATTCAGGCGCTCCATTTTCTCGCTATTATTTTCCTTGAAAGAATTCAAGGTAGTATTCAGAAGGCAGTGATGAGTCCGACGGTCGCTTGTCTTTATTATATCCAGAAGGCAGTGATATTTTCGACAGTCATTAACTTATCCAATTCCCACTTGTTTACGTTCTTTATCGAGTCATCCCCAAATCGCGACCCTCGTCCTCCAAGGCCCCATCAAGATCCTGAGACACCATATCTACAGCTAATTTTAAAATTTATTTAATTAATAGATATGTACAAAAAATTTATATGTTTTACCTTGTTCTTAGAGGCAGCCTGTAAATACAGGAGGTTGTTCCAAAATAAATGGGAATCATTTATATTTTATTTCTAGGACGAATATTATTTATATTGTTTTACACTTGTATAAAAATTAAATCATTTTTCTCCTTGTCAGCATCATTGTAGTCATTTTTATTATAAAGGGTGGTACAGCTGCCCCTATTTTTTCCCGAATATATGCAACCAGCTAGGACGTAAATGCCTCTTAGTCCCATCTTGCGCAACACCTTACAGGAATGTTATGTGCTGTTAACCCGATGTAGACTTCTCCGCACAATGGAAAAATGGTACAAGAGGCAGTAAGTGAGGTCCATCTCAAAAACACTGTACCATTGTATGTAGAGCGGTGTCCAATACTCTACTAATTTTTACGAAATGTTACTATACTGTACAAACCATAAACACGCCTATAGCTGTCGGTAGAGAATTGCGCACCTGATTGGTCCAAGAGGCCATTTCTTTTGATAGAAAGGGCGGTCGTGGTATCATAGAAAACGTGATAGGGTAAGACCAATTACAGACATGTCAATGCACCACCATTTTGTACAGTCTCATCACATCGAAATTGATAGAAACGTGTTTTGCACTGTAGTTTATAATCTGTGGCACGCAAATGCTGTACAGCAGATGTGATAGCTTACGCCATGTAATTACTACCGTTAGAGCGATCAAAAAAGGCATAAAAGTTACTCATCAGTAACTTGTCGAAGCGGGAACTTCCGCTCTCCTCGTGAATACAGAGTTACAAGGATGGCGCCCGTACGTTGCAAATAGCTGCGCGGAATTACGTATGGAAGACATACCTCGATAGGTTACTTGAAGCAGGAAGGGTTCCAACCATTCTTGAGTCATGCATTTTTTAATGTCATTTCGTATTCGCCTAGGCATCGTTTACGAAGATCTTTCTGAAGTCTCCGATATTCTTCTACGGAAGTTATAATAAACAGGTATCATAAATATCGCCACATACGCACCGATTGTGAATACCACCTGAAACATAACGCTGGACTCATTCAACCAAGTAACGCGTAGAAAATGGTTGCAACTATCTGGGCGTAAGAGAGACGCGATTCTTTAGTTCACTGTGGTGTTTGCACATTCGAGTTCAGAACTTTTAACATCAGCGATCAGTATCGAAGCGATAGCCTAGGTAATTCCATTAGTACGAGACCAATTCTTTGTCGCCTGCAGTGGCTACATGGCACCAATCGCAGCGAGCATACGATATGTTAGCAGGCATTTAGAGTTCGAATCTAGTTACGAGCTTTTCAATTTTATTTTTATGTTATACTTGTAAGGCCACTCGTAATAAATATTTAACGTTCTTAAGTCTCAAAAGTATGTCCGCCTCTGTGGTGTAGTGGTTAGTGTGATTAGCTGCCACCCCACGAAATTTGAAAAGTGGTACGAGGGCTGGAACGGGGTCCACTCAGCCTCGGGAGGTCAACTGAGTAGAGGTGGGTTCGATTCCCACCTCAGCCATCCTGGAAGTGGTTTTCCGTGGTTTCCCACTTCTCCTCCAGGCAAATGCCGGGATGGTACCTAACTTAAGGTCACGGCCACTTCCTTCCCTCTTCCTTGTCTATCCCTTCCAATCTTCCCATCCCCCACCAAGGCCCCTCTTCAGTATAGCAGGTGAGGCCGCCTGGGCGAGGTACTGATCATTCTCCCCAGTTGTATCCCCCGATCCGATGTCTGAAGCTCCAGGACACTGCCCTTGAGGCGGTAGAGGTGGGATCCCTCGCTAAGTCCGAGGGAAAAGCCAACCCTGGACAATAAACAGATTAAGTAAGTAAGTCTCAAAAGTAATTTGCCACTTTTACAAAGAAAGCATACATACGAAAGGAATAATAACATGCGACTTCCATATGGCAAACGACTACAGGGAATGAAGCGCAGTGCACGTGTTGTCAACATTCTGACCCACCCATTCAACCAAGCAACTGCGCACGTTCGACTCGAAGACCAACTAACAGCGGTCTACACTTCATACGTAGGGCACATGAAACAGCATATCGTAATCCTAGCAGCAACGTGTGAGCACGTACTGTACGGTTAGCACGAAAGCAAACATTATGTATTCACGGGATGATTATGTGAATATAGTACTACTTTATGGAGAAGCAAGGCAAAATGCACGGGAAGCCAGACGCTTGTATCAAGAACGATTTCCTGGACGAAGGATGCCAACTGCAGATACATTTCGACGTGTTCAAAGACGGTTGCGTGCAACGGGGTCATTTCATACATTACCCCCCGTTCGGGATGCTCCAGTGACGTCTGGAAATAACGACGAAGCTGTTCAAAATGCAATTGCATACAACCCGCACACAAGCTCACGGGCCATAGGAAATGAACTGAACATCAGTCATGTATCTGTACTGCGAATATTGCACCGCCATAAATTCCACCCTTTCCATCAACAGCTGCACCAGGAACTTCACGGAGATGACTTTCCAAAACGGATAGAATTTTCGCAATGGATATTACAAAGAGTTGAAGCTGATGCGAATTTCTTAATGGACATTCTCTTTAGTGATGAATCCAGATTTCACAACAACGGAACTGTTAATCGTCACAACTTCCATTACTGGAGCGTTGAAAATCCTCACTGGATCAGGGGAGCTCGATTTCAGGTACAGTGGGGCGTCAACGTGTGGTGCGGGATACTAGGTGACAAGATAATTGGACCATATTTCTTCGAAGGAAACCTCACGGGACGACGCTATCTAGAGTTTCTTCGTGAGTACCTCCCACTCTTATTGGAGGATGTGCCCCTTATGACACGGTTACGGATGTGGTTCCAGCAGGTTGGAGCTCCCCCACACTGGTCGTTGGCAGTACGGAACCACTTGCATAGGACATATCCTGGACGATGGATTGGACGAGAGGGTCCGGTCACATGGCCGGCTAGATCACCTGACCTTACTCCACTCGACTTTTTCATCTGGGGTTATTTAAAGGAAAGAGTCTATGAGCAGGAGTCTGAGAGCCCGAATCATTTACGGCGGCTCATCACGGAAGCCTGCAGGCAGATTCCACCACATATGTTGTAGCAAGCAAGAATGTCTCTCCCCCACCGTGCTCAGATGTGCATTAACGAAGCAGGTGGTCATTTTGAACATTTGCTTCATTAATCGAATGGCCATGCATAAGCCCATCGCACCGCTGTCGGTACAATCTCACTTTATTGCACATAGCTCTTTTAAGAGCTCCTTAAAAACAAACATAGCTGAGTACCTGCAATATGAGAACTGATCATGATTTAGATTTGTCGTCAACAACACGACTCTCACGAACATCAACAACGCAATAAAAATATTCGTCGTACACAGGACTCGAACCGCCTACTAACGAACACCGGTACTCTCCTCTAACGTTTAGCAAGCTCGGCTATCACGTGTTGCTGTTAAGCGCTGTTGTGTTGCTGTTACTTCTAGTCATTCACCAATAATATTCTCTGTACAGGACGTTTCTGCGACACATAAATTTCACGATTCTTTACCATCAATCAGTATTTTATCATTAATGCTGATTTGCTTGACACGAATAAACGAATTATGGAAAGCGTTGTAAGAGCAGACATTGTAGTGAGTAGTTAAGGTCAATAGTTTTAGGTTCGACTATAATCTGCGGGTTGCATAAAACTGCGTGAATAGGGGCAGCTGTACCACCCGGTATATTCTATTAGAGCCCTTTATTTCTAAGGTGAATTAATTTTGTTTCGTTAGGTTAGGTTAGGTTAGGTTAGGTTAGGTTAGGTTATCAGTATCAGCCGATATGAAAAAGGTTGGGAGAACGATAACGCCAAATTTTAGCGAATTTGAAACTGAAATGCACACTGAATTATATTACTTCTTTGCGAAACAGGATTATTTCTATGAGTTGGAAACTCGAGTTGGTCACCTACTAATTGTAAGAAGGGCGCCACAGTTTCCTTCTCTTTGTTCATCATCCTGAATATATTGTAGATATACAACTTCGGATGCATACAGTGTGAGGTTATATCGCTTACTCACAACCGGTAAACTTCTAAATCGGATCACGACACTTTTTGATGCACGTAATACACAACTTACTCGTGAGGTCATGTAGCGTACGTATGCCTTAAAGCCTCGTTTAGCTGCTGAACCGCTCGCTCACGACCAGTTAAATTTTAACCGCGCTAAAACGTCACAAATTTCAAAACCGGGCTTGATGCAACAGAAATTCAGCTTAACAATGGTAAGCTATCCATTTTACCACCGTTAAGTCGTAACCGAGGTCGACACACCCGGCCAGTAATGCACCAATGTTTGGTTGCATACATTATAGGCGCCCGCACCTGCTACGTCGTAATCGTTGTGAGTAATTAATCCCTTGGACTGGTCAGTTCGATGGACATCTACAGTCTTCTAAATTTCCGCATAGCTGTCTGTATATCATATACGATTTGACTGATGAAGCTGTGCCTCGATCGTCTAGTTAACGTTAAAGACATTTCCTTCAATAAAACCTGCTGCTGCTCGCTGTAAAAATGCTGAATGGCGCATTGCCTATCCCCACGGGGACAAACGTCGCTTGCGCATGAGGTGTACTACATACCACTCTTTGGTTTATAAATGTATAATTTATAAATCTTATCCTTCCATGAAATGTTCGTCATCCATCGGAGCACAACATTCCGAATGATTCCAAGTTATCGATTTCTACCTTATGTAGTCAGAAGAACAGTGCAATGTCCCATATACACTCTTGGCCATAATTCCGGCAACGTTTTTCATTTGCACTGTATTACCACAATTTGTGCACTTCTTAGCAGATGAACATCATTTAGTAAGTGAGAAGATAATTTTGATCCGTATCAAGATAATTTGGCCGTAAGTTTGTGGTATTTAAAATTACTACAAATTTGTGAAGAAGTCTACACATACAAGGATATTTACAGGAAAATGGTGATGGTATAGTACCTGTTATTAATCAAGTATTACAGAAATGCAAATTAAGAAAATATAACAAAACAGCGCCAAGAAATGATAGATATCCTTAAGTAAGTCGGAAGGGCTGTAAGGTCAGTTGTAGTTATCATCCACAGATCGCAAGAATTCCTCTGAAGAAATCCAGGAAGTTTGACAACATAATAGTATTGATGTTTCTGCAAGAATTTTGTAAGGAAATTAGATCACTCAGGCAAAAGTAATTCTTTTCTAGTGGCTTTACGTCACGCCGACACAGATAGGTCTTATGGCGACGATGGGATAGGAAAGGCCTAGGAGTTGGAAGGAAGCGGCCGTGGCCTTAATTAAGGTAAAGCCCCAGCATTTGCCTGGTTGGAAAATGGAAACCACGGAAAACCGTATTCAGGGCTACCGACAGTGGGATTCGACCCCACTATCTCCCGGATACAAGCCCACAGCAGCCCGCCTCTAACCGCACGGCCAACTCGCCCGGTAAAGTAACTTCTCGGCTAAAGACAGCGGGAAACAGTGTAAAAGTAATAAATCTTGGACTGGTGATAATTAAGTTTATCCAAAAAAGATTTGCCATAACCTTGCTACGAAGAGTATGGAAAGAAACTTGCTGAACATTACATGTATTTTCACTGTTATTAGGTTTAGAAAGTGCTTTGTTTAAAGTAAGACCGAGATCGATAGCTTCAGTCGCTTAAGTGCGGCCAGTGTCCAGTATTCGGGAGATAGTGGGTTCGAACCCCACTGTCGGCAGCCCAGAAGATGGTTTTCCGTGGTTTCCCATTTTCACACCAGGCAAATGCTGGGGCTGTACCTTAATTAACGCCAAGGCCGCTTCCTTCCCTGTCCTAGCCCTTTCTTGTCCCATCGTCGCCTAAGACCTATCTGTGTCGGTACGACGTAAAGCCAATAGCAAAAGAAAGTTTAAAGTAAGATGGACTTATTTCAATGAAGAATAAATTACTGTTAATGTATATGGAGCTATTTTAAATCGGTAGGTATAAATCCGAAGCTTGAAAATTGAAAATTTCCGTTGTTTTATTTTTTTATTTTTTTGAAGTTTCCTGAATTATGGTCACCAGTATAAATATGTGCAGCAATAACCGTGCATGGATTCTTAACGGTGTGTAGTTGTGTGCATTTCTGCTTAAATGCAGTCTTGCTTGCGCGTTTTGCACTTACCGTTACGGTCATCTTCTGACCAAGATAAGTGAACGTGTTTACTTGCTGTATATGCTGACCGTGAACCTTGAACTGAAACTTTAGAGGTGAATGTGCAATCACGATGCACTTGTTTTCGAAACATTGACCTTCATGCCATATCTCTTCTGAGTTGTAGCAATCCGCGACGTTATTGCTAAAAGCGATGTTCCTTTGCCTGTAACAGTTACCATGGGAATGTGCGAAAAGTAATTCCTTCTAATTATTTTTTCAATCAATTACTATTATATGCCGCAAGTATCAATCAATGTGGAACCATGCCTGATCAGACCAAAACCAGATATTGAGTAATTCCCATATGATGTTACGGATGACAAGAAACACTGAGAGAAAGCTACACTTTTTCCATTGCCTTCAGGTAACAACTCTTGAACACCACGAATTTTAATTTTGTGCGGATCTATCTTTGAACACTTGCATAATGCCCTGTGGGCACTGCCAACGGAGAGACCAGACTGGCTACATAGGTCTCACGCACACTTCGTGGGGCTCTAATAATATGCAGTTTGCACGTCGATCAAACTTTCGGTCGACCACACTCCCTGCCTCTTGGAACTTCTCGAACAGCCACCTGATGGTGGACTTGTTTGATGCTTCTTTACCATACTTTTCTGAGAAGGCATTCTTGAATCTCGGCATACCTGGCACATCTAATGTATGTACCGAGCTCGATAGCTGCAGTCGCTTAAGTGCGGCCAGTATCCAATATTCGGGAGATAGTGGTTTAGAACCCCACTGTCGGCAGCCCTGAAGATGGTTTTCAGTGGTTTCCCATTTTCACACCAAGCTGTACCTTAATTGAGGCCACGTACGCTTCCTTCCCATTCCTAGCACTTTCCTGTCCCATCGTCGCTATAAAACCTATCCGTGTCGGTGTGACGTAAAGCAACTTGCAAAAAAAAACATTACATCTAATATATTGGGTGACTATAAGTACTCTTTGCTGTAATGTGAGACCCATTTTGCTTAACTAAACAAGGTTCCCACCTGCAAGAAAAAATCCACACTTCTTGCTCTTCAGGCAAGCAACTCAATGTTGAAAACATCCTAGGGATATGAGCTACGAATTTTAGGTAAAATAAATATAATAAACTATGAGAATATATTCTTTATTTATTCCTAAATATTTAAATCACATTCTTAATCATCGTTATCCGGTCTATTAGATTAGAAATTTGCCTTTCTGTACCACTACGAGCACTATTGTGAGTCAATGCAGAGTTTCACTTAAGCCCTTATAACTACATTCGGTGTGGACATTCTTTCAAAATATCAAAAGACGCCTGAGGGTATTGAGCCAAGGAACATATCATAGAAAGAATTATTTAAATAAGTTAATTTGACTAGCATCTGGATCAAAAAGACCGGGCGAGTTGGCCGTGCGGTTAGGGGAGCGCAGCTGTGAGCTTGCATCCGGGAGATAGTGGCTTCGGACCCCACTGTCGGCAGCCCTGAAGATGGTTTTTCTGTGGTTTCCCATTTTTCACACCAGGCACATGCTGGGGCTGTACCTTAATTAAGGCCACGGCCGCTTCCTTCCCACTCCCAGCCCTTCCCTCTCCCATAGTCGCCATAAGACTTATCTGTATCGGTGCGACGTAAAGCAAATAATTGTGTGAATCTAGAAAACAAGCGATTTTGAGCTGTTTTTTTTTCGGAACTGCATTTAGGCCGAAGTGATTTTCGAATTTTTTTTTTTTGATAGAGCTATCCTAGACTCATCATTTGAAACAGTTCGGCACAATTGAGAAAATTGTTTAATTTTACGTTTTTCGCAGTATGAGAACCTCTATTTTGCCTGGTAAGAAACGTTTTCAACGTTAAAAGAAACATTTTTCCGTAAGTCTGCGTCACTTTCTAGAAGTGTAATTTCATAGAATCTGGTAATGTCCTTTTGGAACATTCTGTGTTTAATTAATGGTATATATTTCAGGTAATTTCTAAATTTATATTATACTGAATTACTTTTGACGGAATGAAGAATCTCACTGTTATTAAATTAACTAAATTTAAACTGAAGAGAAATGGCTTTCATTTTAAAAAAAACTCGTACATAAGCTTTCAGTCTGTTAGCCAGTGTTAATCAACTAAGTGCCTCCACAATCCTCTGTTTAAAACTAGCTTTTTGATTTCGTTTAGTTCCATAACTCTTATATTTAAATCGTTAGTTATGTAATATAAGCGTTATCCCCTTGGTATCAATCTGTTTCTCATATCCTTCGTGACCGAGTCCATTATTCTCCTAGGTAACCTATCCTCCTCAGTTTATCTCACATGACCCCATCATCGATGCTCTTTCATACGAACAGCTACATCCTGTAATTTATTTATTTTTTATTAATTATAAATTTTCAAAACATATGAAAAAAGTTTCCGTTTGAGAGCGTTGCTGCAACGGACATGCAAAGTAGCGCAACTCCTATGCAGGTATATAAGTACAGACATGTAGACAAAGGGATTGGTGTGGCAGTTGTGTCGTGCAGAGGTGTGTGCGTTAAATGCGGCCACGTCAACTATGGTGACGTCATTACCAAATGCGTCCAAACAGGACCAACGCGTTGGTATTCTGTTCTCGGCTGCCGAAGGACGAACACCGGTGAATATCCATCGGAGAGTGAAGACTGTGTGTAGGGGTAGCATGTCTACCGAAAACCACCGTTGTGGAATGGTGCACAAAGTTCCGTGCGGGTTGCGTTTCGACACATGATACCGGTCGATCTGGGAGGTCAGCCTCATCAATTACGCCATCTCAAGTGGGAGAGACTCGAGCACCCGTTCTGTAGTCTTGATCTCTCCACATGCGATTATCACGCCTTCGGTCCCCTCAAAAAGGCCTTGAAGTGCCGACGCTTCCTGTTGGACGTGAACGTGCAGCAGGCGGTTAAGAACATCTTAATGCAACAGGACACGGTATTTTATCACACGAGGATCTTCATACTGGCGCGTCGGTTAGATGAGTGCCTCAATGCTCAGGTGATTTTGCCTGATTGGCATTCCGACTCAGGACTGTAGGGCCGTCGAAGAAAATGTTTGATCGCCCCTTATACTTGATCCACTACTGAGCGCCAATTTTTTATTGTAAGATATTGATATTGATATTGATATTGATATTAATAATATTAATCTTTGTACCACAACTGAATGTAAATATAATTTGGCGACCTCCAATAAAATACAATTTAAAACGAAATAAATAATAATAATTACGAGGGTCGAGTCATAAGTCATGGCAACTTCTGACTTCAGGAGATTCTCGTAGAAAAGTGACAGAACACAGGCCATTGGTAAACATTGTTTTATTATGGTATGGACAGCAAATACACAAGTCTACGTAAAAGGACAGGTCTCCTCTCTTTACATACCTTCGAAATATTCACTCAAGGTTTCCACTGTGCGTTGCCAGCGGTGGGGCAGGCGCTGAATACCATTCGCTGCATGTGTATCGCTAACGTCTGACACCTCTCTCTGAAATGCTGTTACGATGTCCTCTTTGTTGAACGTCGCCACCCACCTCGCCACTGTTCTATGGGCATGGCATGCGCACCTAATGCTTCCCGCAGCTCTGCACGGCAATGACGTGCAATTCTGCCGCAGAGAACTGCTATTTTAATATACGATATTTGCTCCTGCTTGTTGTCTTCCATTTTGTCACGCTTTCACTCACACACTGAACTTGGGGGCATGCTTAGACCCACACTGTTGCTTACATACACCATCTAGTGGCATCATACGCAAGTACATAACGTACGTTCCCAAATGCATATCTTAGAGTTTCCGTGTTGTCTCCTGTTCGCGCGAAAGAAAATAGTTCCCATGACTTATGACTCGACCTACGTATTATTATTAATGTAATTATAATTTGCCGAAAATTGAGGTAAATGGGCGGCAGACACCATATTTTTCATCAGTTTAGAATATTAATAACGATAGCAATAATAATGGTAGAACATAAATAATTTCTCTCATGTAGTGTTCATAAAACCTAGAAATCTGGTACCCTCTTGACTGGGTCTTACCTCATACCGCTGCAAAATATAGAAACTGGTAGGAGCAGGCAGACAACGCTAACTTAAATGACCTTAACTAACTGCCTGACTCATATATGTACAGGATCTCTCATATAAACTCAAATCGAACGTACGGTGGTCGTATTCTTCGCTACGACAGCTGCTTCAGCCTAACTTATGTCGCGCGCGGCCGCCCTGCTTCAAGCGTGTATACAATCTTATATGAAATCTTACATCATAAAAGATGCTGGAAGTGTTGTCCTTCCTGGGTTATACAGGCACTGTATCTGATAACCACATTCTGGCTGACGAGAGTAGTTCTGCCGTTGATATGTTTCCGATTTCATTCGTAATATTTTCTTTCAGTTTCTCCAATGTATGAGGATATACTTTTCCTTTCAGTTTACCCCAAAGTAAAAATCACGCACTGTTACATCTGGAGGGCGAGGAGGAAATACACCAGCCCCGACCATTCTGTCTGTAAACATTTCCTAGATTTTAAGAAAGGAATCTTTCGCTGTATGAGCAAGGGCTGAAGCTTGGTGAAACCACCCACGCGATTTTTTCTTATTTCATTAACTGATTGAAGAACGACGTCAAAATGTCATCTTGGTACCTCTCTCGTCGTCTCGAAAAAATAAGCCCAATTATTCGTCTTAGACTAACAGCACATCAAACACCCATCTTCCTATCATAATAAGGGACATCATAAACACCACGTTCTGTACACCTATAGCGAGAGTTATGATTGTCCATACGACCATTAAGATGAAATCAGAACTTTTACAACCAAAAAACGGTATTGAAATGATAAATGTCTTACCATGTTAACAGCTGAGATTCAAACTGGCGACTGATGCTTACCAGGTCGGACACGTGCAAGCTGCTTGCAAGGTCAAAAACAATGCACACGCCTCCCATACTGCAGCTGCCGTAGCGCAGAGTACAAACACCGTGCGTTCGGTCTGGGTGTATATGAGAGACCCTGTATTATCAACATAAGCGACTTTTACCAGTGAGAATTTACAATATTCCTGTATGAATCATATCAGCGCTAATGCATAATATTATCATTTTCCATTCACTTCCCACCTTTGTAATGGGTGGTTACTCACTCAAGTAGACCGCTGCTTCCTTGACTGGTTTTGAAGCCTCACGTCCTGAAATTCCAGAACAGTCCGTGGTTCGATCTCCTTATGAACGCATGCTCCCAAAATCGCGCCGTGTTATGCTAGCGTTCATATCACCATCCTCTCCTTGCCTGATAAGCATAGTAAAAGCTAAAATGAAGTGCCGTCCAACCTGACTCACTCGATGATACTCGTCAAGCTATTCCCACACAGCCGGACAGACTGACGATAGTTCGTGTGCGATACTTCTCATACTGTGACCGAATTGAGACAAAGTTCACAGTCCACCCTTCACTTATCCCTGAATACATAACACTGGCAACGTAACTGTATTGTAATAGTTCGAATATACTGGCACAATAAAATATAATCTCACAAACTTCACAAATATATGACTGACAGCAGTCATGGCCCATAGTAAAAATGAGTAAATAATCCTTGCAAAATGAGTCTAGTGAATAACAGTTCCTAGGTTTATATAGCCTGGCATGTTTTCCATTTTTCGCACTTTTCACCTTAACTTCAATAAAAATTCCTTTCGCCGGGCTGAGTGGCTCAGACGGTTGAAGCGCTGGCCTTCTGACCCCAACCTTGCAGGTTCGATCCTGGTTCAGTCCAGTGGTATTTGAAGGTGCTCAAATACATCAGCCTCGTGCCGGTAAATATACTGGCACGTAAAACAGCTCCTGAGGGACTAAATTCCGGCACCTCGGCGTCTCCGAAAACCGTACAAGTAGTTAGAGGGACGCAAAGCAAATAACCTCACTCCTCATTTCCCTAGTACGTCTCTTCAGTGACGCCTAGGCTATTTATGACAGCTGTTGTCGGAGCTGTGGAGGATCAAACCAGTTTTCGGGCTGAATAGCCAACATACAATAATAATAATAATAATAATAATAATAATAATAATAATAATAATAATAATAATAATAATAATAATAATAATAATAATAATAATAATAATAATAATTCCCATCCACCTGAAAGGCAAAGTCTGAAAATCCATGGTCCGACCAGTTGCAATATATGGGTCGGGATACTGGCCTACAACTAAGAAGCATGAGCAAGTTCTACCTGTTATGGAGATGAAAATGTTACGTTGGTCACTGGGTCTTACAAGATTGGACCATATCATAAATAGAGGTGTCCTAAGGCGATTGGGAGTGGCACCTATCCCAAAGAAGATGCGAGAAGCACGACTTAGATAGTATGGACATATTGTCCAAAGCCCTGCACACTTAATAATACATACAGCCCTTCAATTTCATCCTGGAGGTTCTCGATCCCGAGATCGTCCCTAGAAGCGATGGTTCGACTGCATCAAGTCGTGTAGGCATCACTGAAGCTGACGCCCTTGACCGCAGGAAGTGGAGTATGGCACGTTTAAAAGCGGACCCTGCACCAATGCGGGATTAAACACTAGGAAAGAAGAAGAAGGTGGCATGGAAATTAGAACCTTATCGGGTACCATTGCTGAGTCGTTAATCATTGTTGTCGGTTTAACACAGAAAGTATCAGCAGAGATCTTTAAAAATCCGAAGTCGTTCAAAATGAAGTGCTAAACGGGCTTCTGAGGACGTTTAATGAATCGGATTACCTCTGCCAGGTTTGAAGCCGCGATCATGAGACCTAGAGTCCAACACTCTACTACTGATCCACAGAATGAGTTTATTATCACAACAATTGTCGTGAAAAATTCCTAATAAACACTTCTGCTTAAAAAAGTGTACTAAAAATGTGTACCTTTCAGGATAATAATGTTACAGAAAGCCGTTAAGCGAGAAGCCCAGCCTCATGGTGGTGTGGACGAAGAGAGGGGTGAATTGAGTTACACGTTTTCATAAATTTCGAAGTGGGAGAGAGGAAACATAATAGGTGGCCAATAAAAGGTTTTTGTCAGTACAGAGCTATCCCATGAGATATGAGGAGGGTAGGCTATCGATCCTGCTGCGGCTAGCGCGCTCCATATAACAACACAAGTCAATTACTAAGTTATGATGCGATGGAGCTCATATTGTGCTTGCTGCACGTCTAATTTTGCTACCTAGATCGAGACGCTTAGCATTAGAGTCGGAATCCAGGGACGTTTGGTTCGAGTTTTAGAAGTAGCTGAGCGTTATTCCACCTCAGATTCTTTCACATTCACTCGTAGAAACGTTCTGGATATAAAGAGGTCTTCGTGACAGTTCTGAACAGGTTATACAGTGGCTGGGCAATTTGGATGTTTTATTATTAATCCCTCAGTGCTCTAGCAAACTCAATTTTACTCTGACAGTGAATCCGCAACTCTACTAAACTATCAATCACTTTTTTACTTTCTTGGGTAAACGCCATATATCCTGCCAGAGATCTTCTATATGTTAGTATCATATGATATACCGAAGAAAACAGAATATACAGATAGATTTTCACCCTTCAAATATCAAAATACCTCTGCATTGTTTGAACTGACTATCTCGAGTCCCGGAGTCCAGTACTCTACCAGTGTTCCACAGACAGATAATCAATTTACATAAAATGAAAATTATGTTTGTTTATTCATTATACAAATCTAAACGCCTCCACAGATCAGTACCAAAATGTACACCAAGGCGCATGAGGCACTCTAACTGCTCCAAAAGGATCGGATACAGCTCATTTGTCAACCCTCACTGCGAGAAAAACAATACTCGGTAAGTTACAGAGGTACCTGGAAAACAATATTTTAAGACTCAAAAAATAACTGTTTCCGAGATATTTCAAACAAAAAGCTTCCCCGCTCTTGGAAACTGAATAAGGAATGGCCATCCGTAACCATGGTAATGCCAGCTCGAGATGTTCCGTTCAACTCTCTCTCTAGCTCCGTAAGAGGCAATGCCCAAAATGTGGCAGGTAACAACTACACATTTTATGGTGCCGTTTATCAAAGTGTTAGGAATTGCACTTCTTTAGCTTCTTTCAAGCGGTCTTGCCGAGATTACCTATTAAATGTATAACCAGCTTGTATGAATGGCAGTATGAATGAAAGAATGAATGAGGTTTGGATTTATATTTTGTTATATAATTCTGTTTTATAAAGTTTATAATAGATAATATGTGGTTAAGTGTAAGAGAGGGCCGTGAGCCTTAACTTCGCTACAAATAAGGCATGAAAATAAATAAATAAATAAATAAATAAATAAATAAATAAATAAAAACCGCTTCTTTAAATCTTCAGGACCTGTTGTGATAACTTTCTTTACAGCTGTATTTTTCTCTAATATACGGTCTATTAATTCATTCTTTAGAAAATAAACCTTAATTTTATGAACGATTCAGAGGACGATTCATAGTTCTGGTACTGCTAGATTACAGTAAAACATTTGACAATATAGACATTGACATTTACTTGTAAAACTGAACGCTCTACATTTCTCTTAGAGTACGATTGCTTGGATGCATTCTTATCTTCACGACCGTCAACAGTGTGTAAATGGAAACAATGAACTCGCCTCTTCGTGACACCACGTGTACAGAGGTGTTCCTCAAGGCTCTGTACTCGGACCTCTTTCTTCGCACTCTGTGTGAATGACATTTCATTGATTCTAAGACATTGCCATATGTACGCTGATGACCTTCAACTCTAAATAGAGTCCACAGTAAGAGACCTTTACGAAAATATCAGCCTATTAAGTATAGACCTACTGGGTCTTAGTGATTGGTCTGCTGCACACGACCCGAAATTGAAACCCACAAATTCACATTAATTCTTCTTGGCCATGAAAATCAAATGGCGACTATAGGCAAACGTCTGTTGCCCTGAGTAATCTTTCAAGACGTTCCAGTTCCTTTTGAATCACAAGTGAAGAATCTCGGCGTTGTTACGACCTCCCGACAGATTTATTTTCTTTACAATTGTACACAATTGTGTACGGTCGTTCATAAATTCCTTCCTTCGTCTTCCTCTTCTCCTTTTGTCCTCCGTCCTTCTCTCCATCAGATTAGTGCACCAGGTTGAATGTCTTAGCAGGTGACTAGTGATTTACGAATCTATTCTTTCTACTTCTTAATCACCTTACCAGCTGGTATTTTGTTATTCAAACTTTTCATTACTTCTTCATTGCTTAACACGAAAAGCATGCATGTATCAGCATAATATGAATTGCAATAAATTATTTCTCTCTCCTCAGTTCCAGGCAACTAGGAACTAGGGGGTGGGAGTATTCTATCTATCCTTATTCCTGAATGAATGACTGGGTGAGTGAATGGATGGATGAACAAATGAATGTACTCGATTGATACATAAGTATGCATAAACCAACTTCTATGGTAGCGTTATGCGCGCCGAATGGAAAAGGATATTTTACCTAAGATAATAATGGATTCGATGATGGAGGGTAAGAAAAGTATGAGGAAACCAAGGTGACGATAGTTATATTTATTATTTTATGATTTAAAGTTTATAGGTGTGAAGCTAAACGAGTTCTCACAGATTGTTGGAAACAGAGGATTGTGGAGGTGCTTAGTTAATTCACCAAGGCTTGTAGACAAATCGCTGAAGAACGTAACAGTCTATTATACAGATATGCATGCATTACCCGACCTATAAACCTCATGACTCAACAGCTCCGGAAGACCATGTCCTACCAAGCGACCGCTGCTAATTCCGAAGGGCTGCAGGACACGCGGTGTCGTGTGTTCGGCACGACGAATCCTCTCGGCCATTTTCTTGGATTTTTAGGAAGGAACCGCTGTCTCGCCGTCAGATAGCTCCTCAATTGTAATTACGTAGGCTGAGTGGACATCGAACCAGTCCGCAGATCCAGGTAAAAATCCCTGACATGGCCGGGAATTTAACACGGGACCTCCGGGTAAGAGACAGGCACGCTACACTTACACCGCGGAGCTGGCTACTCAAATAATAGGAGGTGCCAAATTAAGCTGTTTCAGAGCTCCTAAAACCATAAATCTAAGGCTGGCCGGAAATGCTACGAGTTGGCAACACAGCCCTGCTGTCTGTCAAGAGGAATGAAATTCGTTCTATCTTCATAACCGAGCTATCCAACAGCTCAAGTTATTTCTTACTTGTTTTGTCGTCAAACTTCAGAGTGAAGTTCGATCGCTCAACAGATGTCACTATAGACGAGTTGTAAACAGGAAGCAATCTAATGGCTTTAAAAGCCAAGGTAGAAAAGAAAAGATCAAAAGACAAAAGATAGAAGTAGGGGAGAATCTCCACGGTAAGCGTGCTTGTAATTACGACGTACTGCATTATTTTCTACTCTGACGCTACCTTTTCCCTGGCCTGTTGAAATTGTTTTATTTTACAACAGTTACGCGATATGTTTATTATCCACTGTCCAGCTCCATGGCTAAATGATTAGCGTGCTGGCCTTTTGTTCAAGGGGTCCCAGGTTCGATTCTCGGACGGGTTGGGGATTTCGATTGGTTAATTCCGATGGCTCGGGGCTGGGTGTGCGTGACGTCTTCATCATAATAATCACCATCGACGCGCAGGTCGCCTATTCGGCTTCAAGTCGAAAGACCTGCAACAGCCCCTTTCGGAGGCCACACATCGTATGTCCACTCATCTGCAAGACTTCTCCGGAAATGTGTTACTCATGTGGTAAAACGTTGGTTTCCAGAGCGCAAGGTCGCGGGTTCGAATTCGCCCCAGTCCAGTGGCATTTGCAGCTGCTTAAATATGTGAATCTCGTGTTCGGTTCGTGTACCAGCTCGTGCAAGAACTCCTGGGGAACGAAATACAACGGCGTTAAAAAAAACCACACAAGTTGTTGCTAGGACTAAGAAAAGATTATTTTTAATTAATTCATTCATTTATTTATTTATTTATTTATTTATTTATTTATTTATTTATTTATTTATTTATTTATTTATTTATTTATTTATTTATTTATTTAGTTTACCCTCGAGGATTGGTTATCCCCTCGGACTCAGCGAGGGATCCACCTTTACCGCCTCAAAGGCAGTGCCCTGGAGCGTGAGATGGGGTCGGTGAGATTCGACTGGAGAGAAGGACCAGTACCTCGTACAGGCGGCCTCATCTGCTATGTTCTACAGGGGCCTTACGGGGGGGATGGGAAGATCGGAAGCGATAAACAAGGAAGAGGGAAGGAAGCAGCCGTTGCCTTAAGTTATGTACTATTCCGGCATTTGCCTAGAGGAGAAGTGGGAAACCACGAGAAAACTCTTCGAAGATGACTGAGGTGGGAATCGAACCCCTCTCTACTCAACTGACCTCCCGAGGCTGAGTGGATCCATTCCAGCACTCGTACCACTTTTTAAATTTTGTGGCAGAGCCGGTAATCGAACCCGGGGCCAGGGGTGTCAGCTTATCATACTAACCACTACACCACAGAGGCGGTTATTATTATTATTATTATTATTATTATTATTATTATTATTATTATTATTATTATTATTATTATTATTATTATTGTACCGGCTGCTACACCTCCACGCCGCACATTTGAATTTCTGAACTTTAACAACTGTATCAACTCATAAGTTTTCTCAGAAGATGTCACTACCGTAAATTTTGTGATTACGAAGTTGTCAGTACTGTGTGGAGTTCAACTTGTTTTGTTTTATATTTATCAAGAAGTGTGGACATTCTCTGATAGATGTCTCTACAATAAACTATGACCATGCACCCTGGTGCGAAGGGGAAGAACCTTATTTGAAGAAATTTTGTATTCATAAGTTTGTTCTTTACTAAATTTCGTTCTTTCATTTGTGGGTTGCAATATAAATCTTTTCTTTCCGCCGGTTTTGAACTTAGCCAATCCAGAATTTCTGTAATTAATTTTTGACCAATCGTGTCTTCCTTCTTCGATTTTGATGTGTAACTGTAAGCTACCCAATAAACGCCTGTGGGTGTGTCTTAATTATTCATGAAAGGTCTCGAGTCTTCCCTGAGAGTATAAAAACTGCTGATTTTCCTGTCTCTCAGCCACTTCTTCAACATCTAGCTTAGTGTATGGACGTGTAGTAGGGGGCGGGTAGCGCCTCTTCCTTCGTGCAGCAGCTCTTCACAAAGGTAATGGCCGTTTAACATCTTTATTTTCTTGCTTGCTCAGCAGTTTAACCCTCGGGGAAGGTCCGAAACATTTTTGATTTAACATATCTGTCCAAAAATGTAACTTTTGCCGTTTTGATGTCAAATTTTCATATAACTTAACTGTAAATCCTAGAAAACCTGAATAATAATAATAATAATAATAATAATAATAATAATAATAATAATAATAATAATAATAATAATAATAATAATAATGTTTTACGACCATCAGTTGGGTATCGGATTTTTGTCCCATAGGATTTCTCATATCTGCCTCTGTGGTGTAGTGGTTAGTGTGATTAGCTGCCACCCCCGGAGGCCCGGGTTCGATTCCCGGCTCTGCCACGAAATTTGAAAAGTGGTTCGAGGGCCCACTTAGCCTCGGGAGGTCAACTGAGTAGAGGTGGGTTTGATTTCCACCTCAGCCATCCTGGAAGTGGTTTTCCGATGTTTCCCACTTCTCCTCCAAGCAAATGCCAGGATGGTACCTAACTTAAGGCCACGGCCGCTACCTTCTCTCTTCCTTGCCTGTCCTTTACAATCTTCCCATTCCCCCCACCAAGGCCCCTGTTCATCATAGCAGGTGCGGCCGCCTGGGCAAGATACTGGTCATACTTCCCAGTTGTATCCCCCGACCCAATGTCTCACGCTCCAGGACACTGCACTTGAGCCGGTAGAGGTGGGATCCCTCGCAGAGTCCGACGGAAAATCCAACCCTGGAGGGTAAACAGATTGAGAAAGAAAGAAGGATTTCTCATTTTCGGAAGTCTGTGAATGGAGTTGTCGCATTTAAACCCTGTCGAACACCAACCACCTCAAACAGAATCGAACCTGTTGCCTTAGGAAGAGGAGGACAGCGATTAACCGATTATGCCACTGAGGTTGATTACAGAAATGTTTGACTAATTAACAGGTTAATAAGTGTTTTCTATATTTGTGAAAATAAATGTTACCACAGCGGAAGTAGATACAGTTAGACAATAACAATTACTAAGAAATAGGTATGCAAAATGTCCGTCCCGTAATAACACATATTGTAAACAAAATTGAGAACGAGTGCATTCAAATTATCTCATTGTAAATCATGAACTAATTAACACCCTTCTCAACAAATTGGCCAATGTCATTTCGCATTCCAGAAGAAATCGATACACTAGATTGAAACAGTCCATTATCTCACTACAAAGAATATGTGCCCCACAACATCCATCCTTCATTGTATTTCTAAAACTACTTACAGATGACAAGATAAATATTCTTGGTTAATATTTTAGTATCCTGTCCTTTTGTGAGAAATCAGCCAACGCAATTTTTACATCTTACGAACTAAGTCACAATGTTTCTTTTACTAGCTGCTTTACATCGCACCGACAGAGATAGGTTTTATGGCGACGATGGGATAGGAAAGGACTAGGCGTGGGAAGGAAGCGTCCGTGGCCTTAATTAAGGTATATTCCCAGCATTTCCCTGGTATGAAAATGGGGAAACCACAGAAAACCATCTTCAGTGGGATTCGAACCCACTATCTCCCGAATACTGGCCGCACTTAAGCGACTGCAGCTATCGAGCTCGATTCAGAATATTTCAACATGCAGATATACACATATATGTGATACATACGCCTTTTCTGGCGTGTCCTAGTGTTTACAGGCCCCTATGTACGCTAGTATGGGCTAGAACAGTTTTGTTACTTTCATTGATCTGTCTCTGTCTTAACATTGTCTTTGACAATATGTAAGTAACTGAGGTATGAGTAAAGCTAGTAATGCCATTCCTTTTTCATCTAGTTCCTGCTATGCATAGTGTGAAAATTTCGCTCATAGAGTCGGTTGGTGCGTGCATTTCAATGGGCTTAGCAGACTGACATGTAATAGCAACTTCTGGCTCAGTGAGGAAAGCGACGGGAAACTATATCATTTCTCATTTCCCTAGTACGACTCTTTAGTGATACCTGGGCCATCTATGACAGTTAATGGTGGAGCTGTTGATCCTCTATTTTATTTTCATTTTCGCTATTTGCTTTACGTCGCACCGACACAGATTTTTATAGCGACGTTGGGACAGGAAAGGCCTAGGAATGGGAAGGAAGCGGCCGTGGTCTTAATTAAGGTACAGCCTTAATTTTCCTGGTGTGAAAATGGGGAGACCAAAGAAAACCATCTTCAATGGGATTCGAACCCACTATCTCCCGGATGCGAGCTCACAGCTGCGCGCCCTTAACCTCACGGCTAACTCGCCCAGTTGTTGATGATCCAACCAGCCTTCGGGCTGAGCACTGATACATTTATGATTCTCGTCACCCTTCTTAACGTTAATCAGAGAAAAAAATGGAAGAGTTTCGACCCTTCGAAGAATTTTATTTGCAAAGGAAAGGGAATGACCACGACTGGCGTTCAAAATGAAAGACACCTTTGGCCTCATATCATACCAGCAGAGTCAGAAGAGTCAAGAAAGGGAGGTCGGACAGAGAAGATATGTAAAAGCGAGGAGGCTTGGACAAGTAAGTAAAAGAAATGCCACACTCAATCTTCAGCACGTGGTAGCCAACCTACTCTCCCAAATTGAGAGCCCCTGGTGGTTATCGCAGAGGTATAACCCGAGCACCACCACCACTACGGACTCCGTTTTAAACTGGAGATCCATCGAATATGGTCACCATATCAACACTCACGTAAGACTGAACTTACAATTCTCCTCACGTTGTGCACACTATCGTCGTACATTTGTTCTCCAAGCTCGTCCTGACAAACAAGAAGCCATTTAGGAAGTTAAGTTGAACGACTGTGAGATATATCTGGTAGCATGTGGCGTTCAGCTGTATTAGGAACTAAGTTGTAAAGATTGTCAGTTTCAGTAAACAAGGAAAATTTGCAATCTGCTAAAGGATGGGTTTATGTCCTCTGGGTAACGCGAATGGCCATAAAACTAGTCTGCTCTATGCATTCAAGAGAGGAGGGAGAAAGGCACATTTCCAGTACTGCTCTGCTATATCCTAGCAAGCAAATCGTCGTGTGATACGGGTCGTGTAGCCCTAAGATGGCATTCGAGGAATGATTGGTTTGAACTAGAGTGCTGTATGACCGAGTATCATCACCACCACCACCACCACCATCATCATCATCATCATCATCATCACCATCATCTACTAAGTCAATGCCTTGTCGCTATAGCCACATCTGACGATCTTCTGCTGCCTCTTCATGTTGCTATATGAACCTCAAGCCAGTTCACCGACGGAGTTACTGATGTATGACATCCTTGGTCGTCCCCTGAGTCTCTTTCCCAGTACTTTACCTTCAATGAAGGTTTGGAGAAGAGAGTCATGTGGCAGTACGTGTCCAAAGAACTTTGTTTTCCTCTTCTCCTTCATATTTAATGAAGATCGATCCTCCTTTACGTTCTTTGAAACAACTTGTTTTTGTAATTCTCCAAAACAACATTTCTGCAGCCTCGAGATTAGTTTTTCCTGTTTCTCTAATGTCCAGGTTTCGCATCCATACACTAGCACACTCCAACATCGGTCCTGAGAAAGGAATGAAGACCATAGTTTAAATGAAATAATGTGACGCCCGGCAGTATCGGCAATCCACCAAACGCTTCTGTTAAGCAGTATTGTATATTCCTTATTTCGCGACACTGCCTGACAAGAATCCACATATCTGACGGACTCGCGACACGAATTAGAGAAGGTATAGCAATCTGGACTTTTTTAATTTGCCTTATGGCGACGATGGTACAGGAAAGGCCTGGGAGTGGGAAGGAAGCGGCCGTGGCCTTAATTAAGGTACACTCCCAGCATTTGTCTTGTGTAAAAATGGGAAACTACGGAAAACCATATTCAGGGCTGCCGACAATGGGATTTGAACCCACTATCTCACGGATACAAGCTCACAGCTGCGCGTCCCTAACCGCATGGCCAACCCGCCCGTCCAATCTGAAAATAAACGTTGTCAGACCTATATCTTCTTTCTCTGTGGTCAATGGCCCTGTTACGAAGACCTTCAGTTAATGTTGTAGTATCCCAGAGAGTTCATAAGGAGCCACTGGAGAGAGAGAGAGAGACAGCGAAATAGTAATCGTGGCAATAGCTGGAAACTTTTTCCCTGTCACTCTGTAGTAGTGGTTTGAGGGCAGGGTTCTCATGTCGTGAAACGAAGATTACAAAAAACAAGTATGAATGATCCAGCCGAGTCTCTTTGCATTCGATCCATTCTATCTGTGACGACCTTTAGGTTGTCCAGAATGTTCTTCTTATTCGTCATCATCATAATCATCATCTTCTTCTTCTTCTTCTTCTACCGGTTTTCCACACCTTGTAGGGTTCCGGGTGCGAACTGTATCACAAATGAGTATCTATTCCTGTTTTTCAGCCGTACTGGCCTTCGGTTCAAAAGGCCCCGGGTTCGATTCCCGGCCGGGTCGGGGATTTTAACCATAATTGGTTAATTCCAATGGCACGGGGGCTGGGTGTATGTGTCGTCTTCATCATCATTTCATCCTCATCACGACGCGCAGGTCGCCTGCGGGAGTCAAATAGAAAGACCTTCAGCTGGCGAGCCAAACCCGTCCTGGGATATCCCGGCACTAAAAGCCATACGACATTTCTTTTCAGTCATTAATTAATATAATATTATCCCTGTTTTGTTTGGTTTCTTTGTTTTGTTCCTATGTTTGCTTTACGTCGCACCGACACAGATACGTCTCATGGCGACGATGGGACAGGAAAGGCCTAGAAATGGGAAGGAAGCGGCCGTGGCCTTAATTAAGGTACATCCCCAGTATTTTCCTGGTGTGAAAATGGGAAACAACGGAAAATCATATTCAGGGCTGCCGACAGTGGGATTCGAACCCACTATCTCCCGGATGCGAGCTCACAGCTGCGTGCCCCTAACCGCACGGCCAACTCACCCGGTATTATCCTTGTTAACACAGTGAAAATATAGAAAAAAACAAAAGAGACATTATTTAAATAGCCAGCCCCGCAGTGTACGGGTAGTATGCCTGCCTCTTACCCGGAAACCCCGGGTTTGACTCCCGACCATGTCAGATAGTTTTACCTGGATCTGAGGGCTGATTCGATGTCCACTCAGCCTACATGATTACATTTGAGGTGCCGTCTGACAATGAGATGGTGGCCCCGTCCTAGAACGCCAAGAATAACGGCTGACCACACGACACCTTGTAATCTGCAGGCCTTCTGGCTGAGCAGCGGTCGCTTGGTAGGCCATGGTCCTTCGGGGCTGTTGTACCATGGGGTTTGGTTTGGTTGGGCATTATTTAAATAATTTATAACAAGAATATATCAAGTTACCAATTACGAATCACGAACAACCGTTGCATATACTGTAGCGCAGATCGTTGCTGAACAACCTGTTGGCCTACCTCATAAGGACAAAGTGGAAATTTTACAACAGGAGAAACAAATATAAAAATGAGAAAACAGTCCAGGAGTCTTTAGAATTGGTCAACTAATCTGTATATGATAACGTTATTCCTGCACTATTGTCCATGTTACTTATGCGATATAAGTCGTCGCACTTGGCTGTATTCTGTTAACCATCCGCTTTCGTTTCTTCAGCGACAGTATGAGGAAGATCAGTCCGCTATGAAATATTTGCTCGAATACAACAGTGTCCCTACGTTCACTGGCTGATGGGAGTCGAACCGAGTCTAAATCAGATTATACACCAATCTACGAGTAGTTCGAACCACACAGTCGCGTTCAAAATTATGTTTGCCGGGTTGAATTGTTCAGACTGTTAAGGCGCTGGCTTTCTGAGCCCAAGTTGGCAGGTTCGATCCTGGCTCATTCTAGTGGTATTTGAAGGTGCTCAAATACGTCAGCCCCGTGTCGGAGGATTTACTGCCACGTAAAAGAACGAACAAAATTCCGGCATCTCGGCGTCTCCGAAAACCGTAAAACTGGTTAGTGGGACGTAAAACCACTATTATTATTATTATTATCATTATTATTATTATTATTATTATTATTATTGCATGATAGTTTCGCTAGTGTGGATACATGCATGTCGTACAAACTGAATGCATGTGAACTATGCAGTACAATATTCCGCACCGAGCTCGATAGCTGCAGTCGCTTAAGTGCGGCCAGTATCCAGTATTCGGGAGACAGTAGGTTCGAACCCCACTGTCGGCAGCCCTGAAAATGGTTTTCCGTGGTTTCCTATTTTCACAGCAGGCAAATGCTGAGGCTGTCCCTCAATTAAGGGCCGCTTCCTTCCCACCCCTAACTCTTTCCTGTCCCATCGTCGCCATAAGACCTATCTGTGTCGGTGCGACGTAAACCAAGTAGAAAAAAAAAAGCAGTATTCCGTCAAACGTTGTTAGGCTTAACATTCTTTTTGTTACTACTATTACATTTACTTGTGTCTTCCATAGATGGTCGATGGCTGAAGTTACTCGTATAGCTCAGCTTTAACTGTTTCAAGAACACAGGAAGACGTGATTCTTCGCAGAAGGAAAGATGAGTTATTGGAGGTAAAGTGCTATACTTGTAAGTGTAGCGCAGGGAACGTTTTTGTCTTGAGGTCGGGTCATCCAGCTGTAGTGAGCATGTAATCATTAACCGCACAGAGGTTACGTCACTGCGAGGGTGGAGCCTCACGAGGAAGGGTGGAGCTCGGATGGTGCAGAGTGCCGTTAATTTAGCCGACTTTATTAACCACAAACCAAGGAGAGCATTTCTTTGAATAGCGAACTGCTTTGTCTGCAGTGCATTGATACTTACGGTACTCGGAATAATTGATGTATTGTACGTACTTCCAGGCTTCGTTCCTTCCTTCCTTCCTTCCTTCCTTCCTTCCTTCCTTCCTTCCTTCCTTCCTTCCTTCCTTCCTTCTTTCTTTCTTTCTTTTTTCCCCTTTTTGCTAGTGGTTTTAAAGTCGGAATCATACATCGAAGATTTTCAGCGACGCAAGGATGGTAAATGTTTAGTGTCAGGAAAGTAGCGGTCATGGTCTTAATTAAGTTACAGCCCCGGTATTTGCGTCATGTGAAAATGGGAACCTCGGAAAACCACTTGCAGTGTTGCCAATGGTGGGACTCGAGCCCACCATTCCCCGAATACAAGCTCACAGCTACCCGAGCCTAACCGCACGGCCAGCTCTCTCGGTCCTTCCTGTTCTCTCTCTCTTTACTTCCTCCATCTCTCTTTTATTTGCTTCTTTCCTTCCTTTCTTCCTACTACTATTTGTACTTTCTTCTGTCCATTTCTCCCTCCTTTTCCTGCGCCGGGCTGAGTGGCTCAGACGGTTAAGGCGCTGGCCTTCTGACCCCATCTGGGCAGGTTCGATCCTGGCTCAGTCCGATGGTATTTGAAGGTGCTCAAATACGTCAGCCTTGTGTCGGTAGATTTACTGGCACGTAAAAGAACTCCTGCGGGACTAAATTCCGGCACCTCGGCGTCTCCGAAAACCATAAGAGTAGTTAGTGGGACGTAAAACAAATGACATTATTATTATCCTTTCCCTGCCCACTTTCTTTCGTTCTTTCTTTCTTGCTTTCTTTCCACCTGCTCCCGTGTGTTCTTCCTTCTTTCCTTCCTTCCTTCCTTCCTTCCTTCCTTTCTTCCTTCCTTCCTTCCTTCCTTCCTTTTCTCAGCTTCTCCTCTCGCTCCTTTCCATCTTAATTTCCTTTCTTACTTTGCACCCCTCCCCCCAACAATAATCTCTTCGTCTTTCTTGATTTTTATGTATTTATGTATTTATGTACTTATTTATTTTCGATTCTTCCTCTGTCATTTTTCCTTTCCTTTCCCCATCCATCCTTTTATTCTCTCCTTCTTTGTTCACTTTCTTTCCCTTCCTTCCTTTCTTCCTTCCTTCCTTCCTTCCTTCCATCCATCCTTCCTTCCTTTGTATCTTATTTAACTTTCTTTGTCCTTCCCTCACTTTCTTCCTACACTTCCGTTTTCTTTCCTTCCTTGCTCTTATTCCCTCTGCCCTTACTTTCTCCTTTCCTCCTTTTTCCTCCTTCCTTCTACCACCTAATCTGTTTCCCTCTTTTCCTTATCTCTTTCGTTCTTTCCTACTTTTCCATTTATTATGTTCCTTTCTTCATTTCATAACACAAAACCTTCTCCAACTCTCCATTTTTGCCTTTACTTTCTTCTTTCTTACTTTGTTTATCTCGTTCACTTTCCTTCCTATTCCAGGATCTATCTCTTTCGCCTACTACCGATCTTTCTTCCCTCACCCGCGTAATTTCAAATCTCTCCCTCTCTTATATTTCTTTCTTTCTTTCTTTCTTTCTTTCTTTCTTTCTTTCTTTCTTTCTTTCTTTCTTTCTTTCTTTCTTTCTTTTTTACTTATTTTTTTATTTTCTCCTTACTCTAAATTTTTCATCTCCACTGTTATATTTCCAGAAGAGAATTACAGTCACATGTACCTCATCTCTGAATCATTCATCTTTCAGGATGTTATTGATCTCTTGAGCACAAGAGGTACAAATATACTGGCGAATCATTGTGGAATTAGTAAACCTCATTGGACTGAACAATGTGAGGTGGAGCGCTGGGTGTCACTTGGTACTGAGCGACAGTACGGCGCCTTCATTGAGACGAAGGTCTGTGAACTAGCTGGGCGCCTCTGACTTCCTGTCATGGCCACTCTCATTCAAGCGAATACAGCCTGGCAATTGAACTCTACAGCTTTATCTAAGTTGAACTAAATAGTTAGGTGTAATGAGAGCCCATAAAAGTGTTTCTCCTAAGAAGCGTTACCATATGTACCAACGTGGAAATGATGTGAACTTTCTGTGATTGAAATAACCCTTATTAGCTGAAATGTTACCGAATTATTATTATTATGCTTACTGAAGGAAAAATATTTCTGTTAGTTGTAAGTAATGACCATATTTCAGTCATTTAAGAAACAATATCACAGTTGCTCCCGGTGTATTATTCCCCCACTGCCATTAACAGTTCCATTCTTTTCTTCTTCAACAAGTGCGCAAAGAAACAGACACATTTGACCTGAACTGATAAAACATACAAGTTAATACTCCATAAGTCAGACTTTGATGTCTTAGAGTTGGGATAACTTTGACAAACTTTTTTATGGTCGATGAATGTCGGTTTCAGTTGTATCGAGCTGACGGGCGCGTGAAAGTGTGGCGTATACCCCATAGAGCTATGGATCCTGCGCACTGATCTCTATACATGGATCGCTGATGCCAGCTCTCCGCTGCAGGAGAAAGTACTCCAAGTTGAGTGCGCGGTTCGCCATGTTAGTGTACCCGTTCTAGAGCTCTCCTTATAGGGGAGCAATGATAATATAATCAATTTTAAACCGCAATTAATGGCGCATTGGAATAATTAAAAATATAGAGACATGTTCACTCAAAGCATAAGGACATTGGGAACACCGACAAGTCATTCCGAAGTCAGTTAAACTCCGGGATAACAATAAAATTGAGTGTATAATAACGGCCGACAAATATTAACTTAGGTGCTGAATACATGCAATTAGCGATCGGTAATACAATAGGAGTGAAAAATAGTTTCTGGAAACGTTGCTGTAAATTTTATACATGTATACCACGAAATTATGCATTCTCCAGGGGAGGTATGACTGAATTTTTCGTATTTTGAGCCAAAAACTCGGTTTTTCCTTTTATTCATACAAAAATAGCCCTATTCTTCCTGCTTCAGAAAAATGTTTTTTATTTTAGTAATTCCAGCTTGTTTAAAGCTTGTAGAAGCTATTTAATATGAGCCCGCAGACTTTTAAAAGCCTAGAACTACACCCACTTCTCCTGCAACGGCATTATGATAGTTTACTGTGTGTTTTTCGCTGGATATTCAAGTATTTCGCGGCGTATTTGCCGTAGAAGTACACTTCGGCATGCTGACAGTCACTTGTTTACTACATAATCAATACAATTACGTTATGTTAGGAAATATTGTAACTTGAACTGACGGAGAGAATGTTGTTCCTCTTCCAAATAGTACTCAATTTATATCTGCCATAAACGTATACTTTGATAGTTCAAATACATTATGTATTTGTATTATTTACATTTAGGAATTCGTATTTGTGTTGATTGTAGTAGTACAAGCATGGGTCCCTTGTTTGTTTATATTTTACTAACATGCAGAAGTAACATGTGGTTTCAATTCAGCGAGTGAAATATCTAAACTAGTGATTTCTCATTGATGTATTTCATCTTATTCCTTTGTAAATGTGTGGGGTATTGTAATAACACAGCACAGAACAGCCGTGAAACTACAATCAAGAGGCCTGGTGTCACTGAACTGAGCATGAACAAAGAAAGCGCGCTCCTCGTTGTCTACTGCACCGCGCGCTCGCTGCCATCTTACTACGCCAGTCATCTTCTATTCGGCATACTGCTACCCAAGATACCAGCCATCCATGTATAGAGATCAGTGATCCTGCGTGTCAACAGGGTTATGCCGGGCGGGAGGTGGCTCAGTTTTGGTCTGGGCAGCGTTCTGCTGGTCGCAATTAGGCCCAGTTGTCCGGCTGCGGGGAGCGCTGGGAGATGCACGTTATTTTCACATTTAGACCATCTGCATCCCTTTCTGGCCCTAGAGTACCCTGATGAAGATGCCATGTTTTAACAGGACAATGCGCCATGTCATCGCTCTGTGGTGGCACGCAGGTAGTTGGAGAAGCACCAATATCGCACCAAGACCAATTGTGGGTAGCAGTGCAAGATGCGTGGGTCCAGGTCCTTCCAGAACGATTCCAACATCTTGTAGAGTCGATGCCTCGCCGTACTGCTGCTGTTTTGAGGGCTCGTGAAGGAGCAACTCGTTATTAACATTACATTCCATGCCTTCCCGTGACTTCTGGCCACTCATTGTATATTATTGCATTTCAAGATAATGCCTTATTCCACCGTAATCTATATTTTCTGTCGTTTTATCAGAACATGAGGTATTGCGAATTAGATCCACCGACTATTTTAAATTTATAATCATTGTTCACCATCATTCGTTTTAAATTCTAGTCAGTGGATACATTTTAAAATTTTAGTCATCATGCCGTTTCGTTCCATTTCGTACCATTAGGGGCCGATGACCTAGAATTAGGCTCCTTTAAACAGCAAGCATCATCATCATCATCATCATCAAATCACTATGAAAAACCTTCATGCGCTCAAGTCCGAAGAGCTGTTGGCTTCGATACTTCAAGCTCCCTTACACCAAAAAAAGAACATTTTTACAGCAAGAGAAAATATTCTTGACCCCCCTTACCAGCTCTGTGCAGTCCTACCGTCGCCTGCTACTGTTTTGTAGTAATTTATCTCCAGTCACACTAACCATTTAATATGCATGTTAGGCATGACCGCATCTAGTTAATATGCTTTCCTGTTTGTTATGTTGGACAGTCTACATCTGTTATGTTGTTCTTGTATCTTTGGGTTATTGCACAATGGTCATGGTAATAGGTCAATAACTTGAGGTTATATAGCTTTCTAGTCCGTAGTACATATACTTTTTATAGTCGAACGTTCGGGTTGTTGAAGTAATCAGCTTTTACAGCCAGATTTTGATGGACTCTACTTGCCACTTGGATGGACTAGGTTTAGAGCTGGCAGCTTGTAGCAATATCTGTACTGAATAAATCAAATTGTTACGGTCACGTTTAGTGTCTTTCCATCAGACAGCTGATAACGGACGGATATAACTTAAATCAACCACATATTTTAATTTTACAAATTGGGGTGCAGTATTGAGGATATATTGTTCGTGAATAATTAGTTTTCATGGTCGTATTGTACTTGAAAGAGCATTTCCGTTTATTAGGTTGTGTTGAGTACACAACTTACATTACCAGCCGAAGACGTTTGAAATACAGAACAAAATTCGCCAACCGGATACTAGTGGGAACCAAACCCCCAACCTTCCGATTTCGCGGCACATACGCTACATCCATATATATATAAAATAATATTTATGTCTGTACTTTGCTCGGAATTTAAAAAAGAATGGTATTTATGTATCGGTCGTGTCCATAGTAGCAAGGAAATGCACCTTTTAATACTCCCTCATGTCTGTCTGTCTGTCTGTCTGTCTGTCTGTCTGTCTGTCTGTCTGTCTGTCTGTCTGTCTGTCTGTCTGTCTGTCTGTCTGTCTGTCTGTCTGTCTGTCTGCGCATCACAAAAAATGGATGAAGAAAATTTTATGAAAATCGTTATGTAAATTCGGGGAATAACGCGTTACAATCTAGGCTATAAATAATTTTAATCCTTTTTTTGCTAGGGGCTTTACGTCCCACCGACACAGATAGGTCTTATGGCGACGATGGGATAGGAAAGGCCTAGGAGTTGGAAGGAAGCGGCCGTGGCCTTAATTAAGGTACAGCCCCAGCATTTGCCTAGTGTGAAAATGGGAAACCACGGAAAACCATTTTCAGGGCTGCCGATAGTGGGATTCGAACCTACTATCTCCCGGATGCAAGCTCACAGCCGCGCGCCTCTACACGCACGGCCAACTCGCCCGGTAAATAATTTTAATCACGACGAGTGAGAAAGTACGGTAGTTTAGGAGAACGCCTAAAATTCAGTTCTCAAAATGCATGCTGTTAGTGGTTCTGTCGATAAATATTGTAAAATGAAAACCTACAACCTGTTTTCCAGTCTTTTTTTTTTTTTTGCTAGGGGCTTTACGTCGCACCGACACAGATAGGTCTTATGGCGACGATTTTCCAGTCTTTGACCGGGTCAGGGATGTGATGAATGAATCATATATAGGCTGTTAGTACGATGGGGTCGCCACTCCCAAAGTGGTAGTTAATGACTGATAGATGCTACGAAATGATAATGGAGAGTGTTGCTGTAATGAAAGATTACAGGGAAAAGCGGAGTACCCGGAGAAAAACCTGTACCACCTCCGCTTTGTCCAGCACAAATCTCACATGCAGTAACCGGGATTTCAACCACGGTATCCTGCGGTGAGAGGCCGACGCACTGCCGTCTGAGCCACGGAGGCTCCTCTGTCGATAAATACTATACTACATAATTAAAGTTATGTAGAATTAGATTTCCCATCATTTGTGTCTTATATATTTTTACGGTATCGGCTATGATAACAGAGATATTCATGATTTTTATTTTGAAGTTCATATGTCAGTACCGAGCCACAACAAAGTTGGAGAGTAGAATTTAATGAAAATCAGTATGTTACGTCTGGGAATAAGATACTGCAATCTAGGCTATCCGCCTCTGTGGTGTAGTGGTTAGTGCGATTAGCTGCCCGGGTGCGATTCCCGGCTCTGCCACGAAATTCGAAAAGTGGTACGAGGGCTGGAACGGGGTCCACTCAGCCTCGGGAGGCCAACTGAGTAGAGGTGGGTTCGATTCCTACATCAGCCATCCTGGAAGTGGTTTTCCGTGGTTTCTCACTTCTCCTCCAGGCAAATGCCGGGATGGTACCTAACTTAAGGCCACGGCCGCTTCCTTCCCTCTTCCTTGTCTATCCCTTCCAAACTTCCATCCCCCCGCAAAGCCCTTGTTCAGCATAGCAGGTGAGGCCGCCTGGGTGAGGTACTGGTCATCCTCCCAGTTGTATCCCCAGACCCAGAGCCTGAAACTCCAGAACACTGCCCTTGAGGCGGTAAAGGTGGATCCCTCGCTGACTCCGAGGGAAAAATCGACCCTGGAGGGTAAACAGATTACGATACGATACGAATCTAGGCTATAAATACATTTCTTCACGCTGGATAAAATGGTAGTTTAGGGGAAGGTGCCAAAAATTTAATTTTTAAATAGCTGTTATTATGATATTTTATAAAATCTTATTCATAATGTACATGTCTTCATCTAGAATTCTGAATACAATGTGGAATTCCGTAGCGAAGCACGGGTTCACCAGCTAGGGATCTATAAAGCTGAAACGTTATTTCAGGTACAGTGCGGTCATGAAAACTAAATCTGTACCTCAGAGCTAAAACAACGTAAGTCATATTTCATGAAACATAGAGCTATATAAACGTAAGTCCACTGTCATTTTAATTTTAAGGCAATACAATAATAATTAACCATTTTTTGTGTAAATTATATAGGGGAGCCTCCGTGGCTCAGGCGGCAGCGCTTCGGCCTCTCACTGCGGGGTTCCGTGGTTCATATCCCGGTCACTCCATGTGAGATTTGTTCTGGACAAAGCGGAGGCGGGACAGGTTTTTGTCCGGGTACTGCGGTTTTTCCTGTCATATTTCATTCCAGCAACACTCTCCAATATCGTTTCATTTCAAATGTCATTCATTAATCATTGCCGCAGAGGAGTGTAACAGGCTTCGGCAGCCGGCACGATTCCTATCCTCGCCGCTAGGTTTGGGCATGATTCATTCCATTCCTGACCGGTCAAATGACTGGAAACAAGCTGTGGATTTACATTTTCAAGTGAAAATTATGTCAAAGAATGTGTTCAGTGACCAAATTGATTCATTCATTGTGTATTTATTTATTTACCATAAACTTTTACAGTATCTATGGAAGGCCAGGGGAAAAGGACAGGCCCCCTACACGTAGTGCCCCTGACCTGTACAGATCTGCTGGCAGTGGGATTCAAACCCGTTATCTCCTGATTGCAATCCTACAGCTACGTGACCTAAATATTATTATTATTATTATTATTATTATTATTATTATTATTATTATTATTATTATTATTATTATTATTATTATTATTATTATTATTATTGTTAAAGAAGAGATAAACTAAATACATGTACATTCTGTACCTGAGATATAAACGAACGTAAGTCACATTTTAGTCATTTTACAGGAGACAGGTTTAACGTCAGTTGAAGAGCTTGTATTTTTTCTTTTTTGTTTTTCTCTTTTTTGCTGCATTGTGACTTAGGCAATAAATGTTCATCATTATATTTTTTTATAATTTTGATCACTGTGCACATTCACTAATATAATTTACTCATGAAATGTTGAATTATTTTATTGCCATAAAAATTTATGACAGTGGACTTAGGTTTATATGGCCCCTTGTGGCGACAAGCGCATACTGTACTATTGTGTTGAGAGTAGCGCCAAACCCGTAGCTCATAGAGCAGATACGACCTAGATCACTTTGCCTCAATCAGTTAAGCATCAGATATGAACCCGGAAAGTTGTGGGTTAAGTTCCCACTGGCGGCCTGTAGACCATTTTAACTTGAATGTGTTTTTGGGTTGGGGTTCTACCTTGAATTGCCTATATCATTTTTGCGTGGACAGAAAACCGACACCGTGGTAAGCAAGCAACAGTATTGGTCGTCTGTCTAAAACAGGGGTTTCCAATTTGTAATTGCTCTAGGGCCACATTTTCAACCTCAGGCATGATCGCAGGCCGCACTTTAATAACATGCTAATTATCGCAAAATTCCGCAAATAGAACAAAGGTAGTCCACCTCCGTGGTGTAGTTAGTGTGATTAGCTTCCACCCCCGGAGGCCTGGGTTCGATTGCCGGCTCTGCCACGAAATTTGAAAACTGGTACGAGTGCTGAAACGGGGTCCACTCAGCCTCGGTAGGTCAACAGACTAGAGAGGGGGGGGTTTCGATTCCCTCCTACGCCATCCTCGAAGTGATTTTCCGTGGTTTAACCAATTCTCCTCCAGGCAAATGCCGGGATGGTACCTAACTTAAGGCCACGGCCGCTTCCTTCCCAATTCCTTGTCTAACCTTTCCAATCTTCCCATCCCCCACAAGGCCCCTAGTCAGCATAGCAGGTGAGGCCGCCTGGGCGAGGTACTGGTCATCCTCCAAAGTTGTATCCCCCGACCCAAAGTCTCACGCTCCAGGACACTGTCCTTGAGGCGGTAGAGGTGGGATCCATCGCTGAGTCCGAGGGAAAATCCAACCCTGGAGGGTAAATAGATTAAAAAGAAGAAGAAGAAGAGCAACAAACGTGCCAATATGAAATAATTTGCGGGCAGTATAGAACTGGGCCCAAGATTCAGTCATGACCCTGGTCATTAGCCTCAAGGTTCGAAAAGTGCCAGTTCAAGTGCGCCCATGGTTAGGCGTGAGATAGGTTCCTTCCTCCTCCCCTCTACCGAATTGTGTTGCGTCCAGTGATGTCAATTTTAAGTGACTCATTTCAAATCTATGTACATTTTCAGTTAACGAATAAGAAACACGGGAATTTGTTATCAAAAACATATCTAGATCGTGCCCTTTAAACAGCAAACATCACATCATAATCATCATCAACATCATCATTACTAGAATCTATACTCGTTCTAGTCTTCTAAGTCTAAAAATATATCCATGATTCTAAGATTTTCAGTGTAGCGGATACATTTATATCTGACATCTCTTCGACATTCACTGACTCAACACAATTATATAGAGCTGGAAGATTATTTCAAATACGTTATTTGTGTTATACCATTCAGTACGTTGACTGGTTTGATATTGCGCTCAATGCCACACCGCAACGTAACTCTTAGATCTTACTGTGTCTCTACTCTAACCTGTTCGTCATATTATGCAAACGTATCTGGAATTTTAAAATATCCTAATACGTGTGTATGTTCTGAGGTCGTCAAGTGAAAAAATAATAATAATAAATCCGCAGTTGTTGCCCTTCAGGCAAGCAACTCAATGTTGAAAACATCCTAGGAATATGGGCTACAATTTTAGGTAAATAATTAAATATAATAAATTATGGGAAGATATTCTTTATTTATTCCTAAAAATTACAATCATTCTCATAATCATCGTTATCCGGTCTATTAGATAAGAAGTTTGCCTTTTTCTACCACTACGAGCCCTAATGTGAGTCGATACAGAGTTTCACTTATGCCCTTATAACTACATTCGTTTTGGACATTTTTCCAAAACTCAAAAAACGCTTGGGGGTATTGAACAAAGAAACACATTAAATTATGTAAATAAGTTAATTTGTGTAGGATTTTACTCTAAAAGAGTACGAGTTAAAAAAAACAAGCGATTTTAGGCTGTTTCTCTGGAACTGCATTTACGCCGGAAGTGATTTTTGAATTTCTTTTTCAAATTTAATAGATCTATCCAGACTCACAATTTGAAACATTCCCGGGCCCTTTATCCCTTCAACTTTCGGTACAATTTAGGAAGTCGACTAATTTTACGTTTACCGAGCTCGATAGCTGCAGTCGCTTAAGTGCGGCCAGTATCCAGTATTCGGGAGATAGTAGGTTCGAACCCCACTGTCGGCAGCCCTGAAAATGGTTTTCCGTGGTTTCCCATTTTCACACCAGGCAAATGCTGGGGCTGTACCTTAATTAAGGCCACGGCCGCTTCCTTCCCACTCCCAGCCCTTTCCTGTCCCATTGTCGCCGTAAGACCTATCTGTGTCGGTGCGACGTACAAAACTAGCAAAAAAATACGTTTTTCGTAGTATGGGGGCCCCTACATTGCCGCTAAGAAATATTTTCGACATTAAAAAGGTACATTGCATTTTAAGTCTCTTTTTTGTTGATTTCACCAGAATGAATTTTTTTAAATTCCCCTCAACTCATACATTTGATGAGCTCATCCTTTGTACTCGCAACACCTCATATTTCCTACTGTAGGATTCTGATAACAGTGGTCACCAATACTATCTTCAATGAGCTGACATGATTGGAAAATCGCTGCAGGTTCAAAGCTATTTTCTCGAGTACAATAACCATGTTTCCACTGGTAGTTTACTACACTAATATGCTCGTCATACTTCGCCGACAGCCCGTAACACCAGATCGTGTTTCTTGGCCGTCTTCCAGCTCTAGCTTGATTAACTACTTCAGGATGAAGTCAGTCTAAGTTTTTTGTGCCCCTAGTAAGACATGTTTGCCTTAAAATGGCAAATGCCATTCACCCCACGACACATCAGATCAAACAGGAATTTATATCCTCCATTTCCTTCTGCCCTTGTAGCTACTTAAGTCTAATGTAGGATTTGGATTTACTACATGACAACATTACTTAACGTGAAATGTAACCGCTCGTCTGGCTCCTTGCTTGAATGGTCATCGTAGTGGCCTACGGTTCAGAGGAACCTGGGTTCGATTCCTGACAGGGTTGGGGATTTTAACCGCATCTACTTAATTAATCTAGCTCGGAGACTGGTGGTGTGTGCTGGTACACAATCGTGCGTATTTTCGTTTAAATTCAGCACATCACACTACAAACCACCACAGAAACGCGCTGTAATGAATGGAGAGAAAGGCATCCACGAAAGGCATTTGGTTGTAAAAGTGGGCAAAATATGAAATACACTTTGTAATAAAATGGTGCCAAAAGTAGTTACAGGAAAATGAAGTGCCATTTTCCGTAGTCATTTGAGTACGCGAAGAAGACAATTACGTTATAGTATAAACGAACTAAGTCGCTTAAGTGCGGCCAGTATCTACTATTCGGGAGATGGTGGGTTCAAACCCCGCTGCTAGCAGCCGTGAACACGGTTTTCCATGGTTTTCCATTTTCAACTGACGCTTCCTTCGCATTCATAGTTTTTTCCTGTCGCATCGTCGCCAAAAGACCTATCTGTGTCGCTGCGACGTAAAGCAACTTAAGAAAACTACGTTTTCAATTTGCGCGCGCTATGTACACTACTATTGTCACCTCTCACGAGCATATTGTTTCCTGGCAGAATCACAATACCAGGTTCGTGTGAGCGATCCTGCGAGTTTGTGGAAACAAAACTGCTAGCGGAAGCGGGTGGTACGACAGTCGCGTAAAGGAAATTCGGAGGCAAGACCATGAATTGCCATAGGTTCCAGCATCCGCAGCTGCAGAGGGTACTGTAGGCAACCTTCGGCGGATTTCATTACCGCATAACGGCCTAGCTTTACTGCAAAACTTCCTATTTTCGTAATCGCAACATTGCACATATCTCCATCGCAAAATATTAGAAATTACTACAGCAAATATAAAATGTATAACAGCTTACCTTTAAAACTGGAAGTGCAGCTCACTGCTTGCTCCGGTGAAACATTACTTGTCCTAGAGTTGGATAGGCTGGAACCGATGTGCAATTCTTTTTACGAACTCCAGTAACGGTAATTCTTCTTCTTCTTCTTCTTCTTTATCTGTTTACCCTCCAGGGTTGGTTTTTCCCTCAGGCTCAGCGAGGGATCCCACCTCTACTGCCTCAAGGGCAGTGTCCTGGAGCTTCAGACTCTGGGTCGGGGGATACAACTGATGAGAATGACCAGTACCTCGCCCAGGTAGCCACACCTGCTATGCTGAACAGGGGCCTTGCGGGGGGGGGGGAGATTGGAAGGGATAGACAAGGAAGAGGGGAGGAGGCGGTCGTGGCCTTAAGTTAGGTACCATCACGGCATTTGCCTGGAGGAGAAATGGGAAACCACGGAAAACCACTTCAAGGATGGCTGAGGTGGGAATCGAACCCACCTTTACTCAGTTTACCTCCCGAGGCTGAGTGGACCCCGTGCCAACCCTCATGCCACTTTTCAAATTTCGTGGCAGAGCCAGTAATCGAACCCGGGCCTCCGGAGGTGGCAGCTAATCACACTAACCACTACACCACAGAGGCGGACGATTTTCTCGGTCACGTCTATTTATTTTTCTTGTGTTAAGCCACAGATAATTTTCACTTTGCAATTGCTTTAAAGCTTCCGTAAATTCGTGGATATAAAGATGAGGGTTTGTAAAATTATTGTTTAAAATATCGATGAAACGACTCGACACAATTTGTAGTTCTGAATTCATCTCTTCGTACACAGGCCTATAAATAAGGGGGAAATCCGCAGTTGTAGCCATTCAGGCAAGCAGCTCAATGTTGAAAACATTTTTGCGGAATTTCTTTCACGTTTTTGCGCATTTGCTATCCAGGCAAAACTTCTACACAGTCCGAACATCCGATCCCAGAAGAAGTACATTTTAACTGCTCACTACTTCAACAGAAGCCGGACCATAAACTTGGCTACCTTTGCTAGCACTAATCTTGCATTCGAAAAATGGAAAATTCGAACTCCACCTTCGGCAACCCATTTTCACATCCGGTAAAAGCAAGGACCACCATCATTACCTTAATCTACCGTCGCCGAAAATTAACCTGTGTTCATGCGAAGTTAATCAGCTGGCAGAGGAGAAACAAGTATCAACGTTTGGATATATTGTGATAACAGTAGTTACTGTTTCAAGGGGAATAACATTCCATCTTAATATTGACCAGAGAAGAAAATTGAGTAAGTACAAAACTTCAAACAATGAAGGTATCATTCAAAGAAAGTGGAAAAAGTGCAAATGAAATACTCCCAAAAAGTCACGACTATCGGGTTAACAGAATTGTGTTTGCAGTTTTTGTTGTTGTTGTTGTTGTTGTTTTAAGCGGAAGTGCAACTAGACAACTACCCATTTTTGGCACGAAGAAGAAAAAAGGAAAGAGTTCCGACCCTTCAAAAATGACGATTTTGGCCAAGGAAGAGGAATGACCCAGGAGGAAGGGGAAGTGAAAGACTCCCTAGGCTTCCCAAACATAACACCATCGAAGGAAGGAGAACAAGACGTGACCTAGAGAGGTCCAGCTGAGTAACTGAAAGCGAAGATACAGCGGTACGGTGAAGTGACGCATACAACATCAAGGATAATAACGTTCTGTTCTGTCTATAGGCGAGTTATCCAAGTGATACCCCATCATGTTCTCCTATCACCACCGAGCTCTGTAGCTCAGACAGTAAAGCGCTAGCCTTCGGAGCTCAAGCTGGCGGCTTCAATCCCGGCTCACTCCATTGATTTAGGAAGATGCGCTAAAATACATCATACGTAGAATTCCTGTGAATAAAGTTTCGGTGTCTCCCAAAACCGTGAAATTAGTTGGTGGGACGTACTGCACCCTTCTAGAGCTGATGGGTGCAGTACATTACGTAATGCGATTATTATTATTATTATTATTATTATTATTATTATTATTATTATTATTATTATTATTATTATTATTATTATTATTATTATTATTATTATTATTATTATTATTATTATTAACGACTTCATGGCTGGATGTCAGCATACCAGTCTTCTGTTCAGAAGGCTTCGGCTTCAATTCCCGAACGAGTCGGGGATTTTAACTTTGTTTAATTCCTCTATTTCAAGAACTGGGTGTTGTGTTCGTCTGAATAAGAGTCTCCAATCTATATAAATAAAATTGTTTCTGTTTGTCTGTTTGTCTGTCTGTCTGTTTGTCTGTTCCACCATCACGTCGAAACGGCTGGATAGATCTCAACCAAACTTCATATTTAGAGTATACTGACCCCGGGGAAGGTTTCGATATGCATATCATTTTAAAATCTTTGAAAAGACGGGGGTTTTATAGGAAAAACGGTTTTCCTCCATTTTCTCTTATACTATTATAGGCAAAATATCGAATTTGTCGTATAAGGACGAGACAAAGCTCAATTTAATCCTCTTGACGCAAAGAACAAAACTCGGTAAGCCCTACGGGCCCGAAAACCATGTTTTAAGGCCCTAAAACCAACCGTTACGGAGATATTGGCACCACACTACCCCTGCTCTAGGAATCGGATAAAGAAATGAACTGCCGTAACCATGGCAACGTCAGCTCCAGGATTCTAGAGCAGTGAGATTATGCATGTACGTTTGGGCATAGCTGTCAACCAAAATAGGTACAAATAAGACTTAATATCTGGGAAAAAAATATACTGTTGTGTAAGGCACTCATAGGACTCCTTTGGGCGGGGATGGAAAGGGGGTGAGGAACGAGTGTAAAAATCTATATAAATAAAATTGTTTCTGTTTGTCTGTCTGTTTGTCTGTTCCACCATCACGTCGAAACGGCTGGATAGATCTCAACCAAACTTCATATTTAGGGTATACTCATCCCGGAGAAGGTTTTGATATGCATATCATTTTAAAATCCTTGAATAGACAGGGGGTTTATAGGAAAACCAGAATGGTTTTTCCACCATCACGTCGAAACGGCTGGATAGATCTCAACCAAACTTCATATTTAGAGGATACTCATCGCGGGGAAGTTTTCCATATGCATATCATTTTAAAATCTTTGAATACACGGGGGGTTTATAGGAAAACCAGAATGGTTTTTCCACCATCACGTCGAAACGGCTGGATGGATCTCAACAAAATTTTATTTAGAGTATACTCATCCCGGGGAAGGTTTCGATATGCATATCATTTTAAAATGTTTGATTACACGGAGGTTTATAAGAAAACCAGTATGGTTTTTCTACCATCACGTCGAAACAGCTGGATAGATCTCAACCAAACTTAATATTTAGAGCATACTCCTCCCGGGGAAGATTTCGATATGCATATCATTTTAAAATCCTTGAATACACGGGGGTTTATAGGAAAACCAGAATGGTTTTTCCACCATCACGTCGAAACGGCTGGATGGATCTCAACCAAATTTCATATTTAGAGTATACTCATCCCGGGGAAGGTTTCGATATGCATATTATTTAAAAAAATTTGAATACACGGGGTGTTTATAGGAAAACCAGAATGGTTTTTCCACCATCACGTCGAAACGGCTGGATATATCTCAACCAATCTTCATATTTAGAGTATACTCCTCCCGGGGAAGGTTTCGATATGCATATCATTTTAAAATCTTTGAATACACGGGGGTTTATAGGAAAACCAGAATGGTTTTTCCACCATCACGTCGAAACGGCTGGATAGATCTCAACCAAATTTCATATTTAGAGTATACTCATCCCGGGGAAGGTTTCGATATGTATATCATTTTATAATCTTTGAATACACGGGGGTTTATAGGAAAACCAGAATAGTTTATCCACCATCACGTCGAAACGGCTGGATAGATCTCACCAAATTTCATATTTAGAGTATACTCCTCCCGGGGAAGGTTTCGATATGCATATCATTTTAAAATCTTTGAATACACGGGGCGTTTATAGGAAAACCAGAATGGTTTTTCCACCATCACGTCGAAACGGCTGGATATATCTCAACCAAACTTCATATTTAGAGTATACTCATCCCGGGGAAGGTTTCGATATGCATATCATTTTAAAATCCTTGAATACACGGGGGGTTTATAGGAAAACCAGAATGGTTTTTCCACCATCACGTCGAAACGGCTGGATGGATCTCAACCAAATTTCATATTTAGAGTATACTCATCCCGGGGAAGGTTTCGATATGCATATCATTTTAAAATCTTTAATACACGGGGGGGTTTATAGGAAAACCAGAATGGTTTTTCCACTATCACGTCGAAACGGCTGGATAGATCTCAACCAAACTTCACATTTAGAGCATACTCCTCCCGGGGAAGGTTTCGATATGCATATCATTTTAAAATCTTTGAATAGACGGGGTGTTTATTGGAAAACCAGAATGGTTTTCCTCCATTTTCTCTTATACTATTGATTTTCTGTAAACTTCGTTTACCGTACGTGAAACGTCTCTTCATTATAAACAACTTTCGTTATGTTTATAATTTACCTTACTCTTTACATGACGGAGAAATTTACAATTTTCTGCTGGTACCATGCTCTGCATTGAGTGACCGACAGACCGACAACGAACCTACAGGTTACCATGGCAACGTCTCTGACTGCATGCCAGCAGGGAAGTAACGTATTGCCATTTTCCTCATTATGCTTTTAAATTCTTGGTTGTTCCTTGGGTAGAATGCAAGAAAGGCGTCAATCGGCCTATCTGCGGGATATTGGCGGAATATCGTTGGATGTTATAACCGCCTTCGAATAGATTAAATAATAACACCATTAGTCATCTTCTTATTATTTGTTTACCTAGGAATCAATGGACCTAAATTGCTCCTCTGTTACCGTTTTATTATATCCATAACTCACACTAGCATAATTTATGGAGGGGCATTTGTTTTTCCAATACATTAACTTGGCATTTACATATTTGTCGTTTTCCGGCTGTCCTCAGTTATAATCCATTTTCTATTACTTTCAACTATCTTAACTGTATTATTTTCTTCCTTAATTACGCCGTATGTACGCGAGTGCTACAAACTACTGGATGTATTTCCACCAATACTCATATTTAGAATACACCTGTCCTTGATAGATTTTAGGGCAAATATTGTTTCTAAATCCCTAAACTGACTGGGGGTTTATACGAAACCGAAACAGTGATTTTGCACTTCCACAAAATATACACAACCAACGTTAATTTAAATCTACCTGCCTTGGTAGAAATTAATTTCTAAACCTTTTTTCTCATGTGCATCATTTCGATACGAGGATTAATAAGGGAGACATCATTAACGGACCGTTTTTTTGTACAAGTCCCATCGGACTTAACTCACGAGCGTGTGCGTGTAAAGCGTATTCCTTACAACTTGAAAACTACTGAAGACATTCGAACCAAAATTCATATTTAGCATCCACCTGTCCAAAGGTAGGTTTTAAACGTAAATAACATTTCATATTCCGGAATGGACTGGCGGTTTATAGGGAACCGAAATGGTGATTTTACTCTTGCACAATATATAGAGAACAAGACCAACCTGACTGGAAATCGACCAAACCTGATGGAATTCCACCTCTAAACCTTTTTTTCATGTGCATTTTTTCGTCAGGAGGATTAATAAGGGAGATATCATGAATGGTCAGTTTTGCAGGTTAAGTCCAGCGGCCATAACCAAAAAGGTGTTTTACATGGAGCAGATTCCTTATCTATATAAATCAAATCGTAACGACTGTGTGCCTCTACACTGACTATTTTGGCGAAATTTTCGTACAGCTTTCCGTTTAAGGGGTAATAATGACCATCTGCATAATTTTTGGTTTAGTTTCTGAAAGTCCTAATTTTTACCCGCCTCGCCGAAAATCCAGATTGCGGCATAATCTGTCAGAAGAAAAAGAAGATAATTGAAATTTGACAAAATTATACGTTTTAGCCTGTAACGAACGGAAAACATCCAAGATCATTAAATTCTTCACTTTTTATCCCCGAAGAATATCGAAATATGCAGGCAATTTTAATAATGGTGCAGACCTTCTGAAATTCCTATCGCATAACAGATTGCACAATCTCCGTTCAATTTGGAATGATCTACAACCTTGGTCTTATTACTCTTTGCCGTATCTGTATCAATTTTACGTTTGATTTTTCTCTATTAATGGATGTTAAGTCAATTTGGAATTTTCACATGCATAATTTACACCTTCGATTACTTATATGAAATACAGAATCATCAAACTCTTCACGAAAATTGGCCCACCCAGTAGCCATATATGAGCCAAATGCTATGTATATAGCTGTCACATAATTATCCGAAAAGTAATGTAATGTGAGATAATCTTACAAGAACGTTACCCTGTTCCACGTTTCTAACTCAATCTGACCCAAGAATAGATTACATATCATAGGACCAGCCATTTAGGCCACTAAATCCGGCGTGTCTTATGGTATAATCCTTTGTCGATATGACGTACGTTTAGCAGCAGTTAATCTGTAAATGAAGGTCTTCAGTATTGTAAACACGCATATAGTTTCGTATGTCGATCTATATATATTCACTGATGTCGATTTGTAGCGATCGAGAAAGGGTGGGTCTGCTATTGTAATCAGTACTCCCCACACCGACTTTGACTGGCAGTATGAAAGGGTTCCTTCTCCAACTCCTGTGTAACTGTCATTAGTAAGGAAGGTCTACAATTGTAATGAATAGTTCACTTCTCGATTTGACTTGCAGAAGGCAAGTGAGCATGCAGTTTTGTTTAAAACTCCCCTACCCGATTGTGTTTGGCAGTAGGCAAGGGTGCCCGCCATTATAAAGAAATGTCCTCATCTAAAATGTGACTGGCATTAGGCATAGTGGCCTGCTATTTTGATGGAAACTCACCAACTTGGTGTGACTGGCAGTAAGCTGGCTGAAAGTAGGAAAATGGGCCTGACATTATAATGATAACTGCACAACTTAATTTCGAGTGGTAGTAGGGTAATTGCATGCCATTATAATAAAAACTCTAATCTGTCTGGAAGTAGGAAAGGGGGGCTGCCATTTTAACGAAAACTCCTCAAATCGATTCTGTCCGCATAGTAGGCAATGGGGCCTGCAATTATAACGTAAACTTCCCAACTCGATTGTGAATGGCAGTAGGCAGTGAGCCTGCCGTTATATCACAAATCCATAACAAACACTTTACATTGGAAACAACGTACGGGGACCTCCCCATGCTCTTTCTCGGATAACGCTAAGAGACATGCAATTTTAAAACAATCTTATTTACTGCATGCACACTATTTACTTCGATATTCGAATACAATGTAGAATACCGTAGCGAAGCACGGGTACATTCGCTAGTCTATATATATAAATAAAATTGTTTCTGTTTGTCTGTTTGTCTGTCTGTTTGTCTGTTCCACCATCACGTCGAAACGGCTGGATAGATCTCAACCAAACTTCATATTTAGAGTATACTGACCCCGGGGAAGGTTTCGATATGCATATCATTTTAAAATCTTTGAAAAGACGGGGGTTTTATAGGAAAAACGGTTTTCCTCCATTTTCTCTTATACTATTATAGGCAAAATATCGAATTTGTCGTATAAGGACGAGACAAAGCTCAATTTAATCCTCTTGACGCAAAGAACAAAACTCGGTAAGCCCTACGGGCCCGAAAACCATGTTTTAAGGCCCTAAAACCAACCGTTACGGAGATATTGGCACCACACTACCCCTGCTCTAGGAATCGGATAAAGAAATGAACTGCCGTAACCATGGCAACGTCAGCTCCAGGATTCTAGAGCAGTGAGATTATGCATGTACGTTTGGGCATAGCTGTCAACCAAAATAGGTACAAATAAGACTTAATATCTGGGAAAAAAATATACTGTTGTGTAAGGCACTCATAGGACTCCTTTGGGCGGGGATGGAAAGGGGGTGAAGAACGAGTGTAAAAATCTTACTATATATAGAAATGGAAGTGTGTGTGTAAATGACACATCTCCAACTAAACCACTGGAGCAATTTCACCAAACGTGGTACACTTATCAATTAGTATCAGGAGACAAACCGCGTGAGGGTAAGACACCCCTAGCACCCTTTTGGCAGGGGGCGAGGGGAGTGGTATAAAAATAATCTTATAAATAAAGTTGTTCGTTTCTGTTTGTCTGTTTGTTTGTTTGTTTGTTTGTTTGTTTGTTTGTTTGTTTGGCTTAAGTGCGGCCAATATCCAGTATTCGGGAGATAGTAGGTTCGAACCCCACTGTCGGCAGCTCTGAAAATGGTTTTCCGTGGTTTCCCATTTTCACACCAGGCAAATGCTGGGGCTGTACCTTAATTAAGGCCACGGCCGATTCCTTCCAACTCCTATCCCTTCCCTGTCCCATCGTCGCCATAAGACCTATCTGTGTCGGTGCGACGTAAAGCAACTAGCAAAATAAAAAGAATAAAAATGTTTGTTTGTTCCACCATCACGTCGAAAGGGCTGGATAGATCTCAACCAAACTTCATATTTAGAGTATACTCACCCCGGGGAAGGTTTCGATATGCATATCATTTTAAAATCTTTGAAAAGACGGGGGTCTATAGGAAAACCACAACGGTCTTCCTCCATTTTCTCTTATACTATTGATTTTCTGCAAACTCTGTGGACCGTATGTGAAAGGTCTCTTCATCACAAACAACTTTCGTTGTGTTCATAATTTACCTTACTCTTCAAATGACGGAGAAATTTACTATTTTCTGCCGATACCATGCTCGGCATTGAGGGACCGACAGAGCGATAACGAATATATGGGTTACCATGGCAACGTCTCTGACTGCTTGCCAGCAGGGAAGTAACGTATTGTCATTTTCCTCATCATTCCTTTAAATTCGTGGTTGTTCCTTGGGTAGAAAGCAAGAGAGTCGTCAATCGGCCATTCTGCGGGATATTGGCGGAATATCATTGGAGGTTATAACCGTCCTCGAATAGCATAAGTAATAACACAAATATTCATCTTCTTATCTGATTACCTAAGAATCCCTGCGCGTAAATTTCTCTCCGATTACCGCTTTCTTATATCCATAACTCACTCCGGCATAATTTATTGAGGAGCATTTGATTTTCCAATACATTCACTTGGTATTTATATATTTGTCGTCATCCGGATGTCCTCTGTTATAATCTATTTTCTATTAATTTCAACTTACTAAACTGTATTACTTTCTTCCTTAATTACCACGTATGTATGCGAGTGCTAATCCCGAATGCTGTACACTCTTTCCTTTGAGGAAATATTCTAAGCTATGCAAATGTATAACTTCTGGCCCAGGAAAATTCCGAAATATGGATGCAATTTTAACGGCGGTGCAGACCTTCGTTTCGGGGTAATTGGTGGCTAATCAGTAAGTGGTATCAAAAGTCACAAAGCAAATTGCGTTTCATTTTGGAGAGATCTACAACTTTTGTCCTGTGACTTTTCGTCGTATTTCTATCCCTAATACATTAAACACAAGTTGATTTTGTACTTTTACACGTATATGTTATCGTTTGGCACACTTATAGGAAAGGTAGAATCATGACATTCGGCACGCACATTGACATGACCATTGGCAATGTTATAGCCAAATTTTATGATTCTAGCTGTCACATGAGAATCAAAAATATAAAGTAGCATTCAAAAACTGTACAAGATTTCACCCCATTCAATGACTCTAACTCAATCTAACCCATAAATAAAGGAGATACGAGAAGATGTCATAGGACCAACCATGTAGAGCACTGAAAGGGGCGTCTGATGGTGAAGTCCGTTTGTAGATACGTCGTACAGTTGCAAAGCAGTAACTATCGAAATAAAGGTCTACACTTCTAGAGTATGTCTGTACATTGACAATTTTGGCGAAATTTCCGTACAGTTATCCGTTTCAGGTGTAATAATGACCATCTGCATATATTCTGTTTTGGTGTCTGTCTGTTTGTTTGTTTGTCTGTTTGTTTAAAACTTGGAAACTACTGGATATATTTCCACCAAACTTGATATTTAGAATCCATCTGTCCTTTGGTAGGTTTTAGGGCAAGTATTGTTTCTGAATCCCTGAATTGACTGGGGGATTATACGAAACCGAAACCGTCATTTTGCAACCAAACTTAATGTAAATTTAGCTGCCGTAATGGAAATTCATTTCTAGGCCTTTTTCCTCATGTGCATCATTTCAATACGAGGATTAATAAGGGAGATATCATTAACGGACCGTTTTCCGGTACAAGTCCCACCGGACTTAACTCAAGAGCGGGTGCGTGTAAAGCGTATGTTTTACAACTTGAAAACTACTGAAGATATTTGAGTCAAACTTTATATTAACATCCACCTGTCCAACGGTAGGTGTTAATCGTCAATAACATTTCATGTTCCCGGAATGGACTGGCGGTTTATAGGGAACCGAAATGGTGATTTTACTCTTCCAGAATATATACAGTACAAGACCAACCTGACTGGAAATCGACCAAACATGATGGAATTCCATCTCTAAAACTTTTTTTCATGTGCATTTTTTCGACAGGAGGATTAATAAGGGAGATATCATAAACGGTCCGTTTTTCCGGTTAAGTCCAGCGGATATAGCCCAAAAGGTGTTGTACGTGGAGCAGGTTCCTTATTTATCTATGTAAATAAAATCGTAACTACTGTGTGCCTGTACATAGACTATTTTGTCGAAATTTTCGTACAGCTACACGCTTAAGGGGTAATAATGATCATCTGCATATTTTTTGGTTTAGTATCTTGAAAGTTCTACTTTTTACACTTCTCACTGAAAACCCAGATTGCGGCATAATCTGCCAGTCGAGAAAGAAAACTGAAATTTGGCAAAATTTTACGACTTAGCCTGTAACGGGCGGAAAACTTCCAAGAGCTTTAAATTTTTCCCTTTCTATCCCGAAGAATATCGAAATATGGAGGCAATTTTAATGATGGTGCAGACCTTCGGGAAGTATCATCACATAACGGATGGCACAATCCCCGTTCAATTTCGAGTGATCTACAACCTTGGTCGTACGACTTTTTGTCGTATTTATATCCATTTTACGTTTGACTTTTCTCTATTTCTCGATCTTAAGTAAAGTAGTACTTTTCACATACATAATTCATACCTTCCATCACTTAGAGGAAAGATAGAATCATCATACTCTACACGAAAATTGGTCCACCCAGTAGCCATATGTGAGCCAAATGCTATGTATGTAGCTGTCACTTAATTATCCGAAAAGCAATGCAATGTGAGATAATCTTACACAAATTTTACCCAAGTTTCTAACTCAATCTGACCCATGAATAGATGAGATATCATATGACCAGCAATTTAGGCCGCTAAATCCGGCGTCTTATGGTACAATCTTTTCTCGATATGATGTACCGTTTAGAAGCAGTTAATCTGTAAATGAAGGTCTGCAATATTGTAAACAAGCACATACTTTCGTATGTCGAACTATATATATTCACTGATGTCGATTTTGTAGCGATCGAGAAAGGGTGTGTCTGCTATTGTAATCAGTACTCCGCACACCGACTATGACTGGCAGTAGGAATGGAGTCCTTCTCCAATTCCTGTGTAACTGGCATTAATGAGGCAGGCCTACCATTGTAATGAATAATTCACTTCTCGATTTGACTTTCAGAAGGCAAGGGAGCATGCAGCATACAGTCTTTGGCTGTAGGCAAGCGTTCCCGCAGTTATAAACAGATGTACCCATCTAAAATGTGACTGGCATTAGGCATACTGGCCTGCTATTTTGATGGAAACTCATCAACTTGGTGTGACTGGCAGGAAGCTGGCTGGCAGTTGGAAAAGGGGCCTATCATTATAATGATAACTGCACAACTCAATTTTGACTGGTTGTAGGGAAGTTTCCTGCCATTATAATAAAAACTCTTCAATTTGTAATATGTCTGGAGGTAGGAAAGGGGGCCTGCAATTGTAACGGAAACTCCCCAAATAGATTGTGACCGCGCAGTAGGCAATGGGGCCTGCAATTATAATGTAAACTTCCCAACTCGATTGTGAATCGCAGTAGGGAAGTGAGCCTGTCGTTATCATCACAAATCCGTAACAAGCACTTTACACTGGAAACAACGTATGGGGACCTCTGCATATTGTTTCTCGGATAACGCTAAGAGACATGCTATTTTAAAACAATCTTATTTACTGCATGTACAGTATTTACTTCAATATTCGTTTAACAATGCAGAATACCGTAGCGAAGCACGGGTACATTTGCTAGTCTATATAAATAAAATTGTTTCTGTTTGTCTGTTTGTCTGTCTGTTTGTCTGTTCCACCATCACGTCGAAACGGCTGGATAGATCTCAACCAAACTTCATATTTAGAGTATACTGACCCCGGGGAAGGTTTCGATATGCATATCATTTTAAAATCTTTGAAAAGACGGGGGTTTTATAGGAAAAACGGTTTTCCTCCATTTTCTCTTATACTATTATAGGCAAAATATCGAATTTGTCGTATAAGGACGAGACAAAGCTCAATTTAATCCTCTTGACGCAAAGAACAAAACTCGGTAAGCCCTACGGGCCCGAAAACCATGTTTTAAGGCCCTAAAACCAACCGTTACGGAGATATTGGCACCACACTACCCCTGCTCTAGGAATCGGATAAAGAAATGAACTGCCGTAACCATGGCAACGTCAGCTCCAGGATTCTAGAGCAGTGAGATTATGCATGTACGTTTGGGCATAGCTGTCAACCAAAATAGGTACAAATAAGACTTAATATCTGGGAAAAAAATATACTGTTGTGTAAGGCACTCATAGGACTCCTTTGGGCGGGGATGGAAAGGGGGTGAGGAACGAGTGTAAAAATCTATATAAATAAAATTGTTTCTGTTTGTCTGTCTGTTTGTCTGTTCCACCATCACGTCGAAACGGCTGGATAGATCTCAACCAAACTTCATATTTAGGGTATACTCATCCCGGAGAAGGTTTCGATATGCATATCATTTTAAAATCCTTGAATAGACAGGGGGTTTATAGGAAAACCAGAATGGTTTTTCCACCATCACGTCGAAACGGCTGGATAGATCTCAACCAAACTTCATATTTAGAGGATACTCATCGCGGGGAAGTTTTCCATATGCATATCATTTTAAAATATTTGAATATATGGGGGGTTTATAGGAAAATCAGAATGGTTTATAGGAAAATCAGAATGGTTTTTCCACCATCACGCCGAAACGGCTGGATGGATCTCAACCAAACATTGTATTTAGAGTATACTAATCCCGGGGAAGGTTTAGATATGCATATCATTTTAAAATCCTTGAATAGACGGGGGGTTTATAGGAAAACCAGAGTGGTTTTCCCACCATCACGTCGAAACGGCTGGATAGATCTCAGCCAAACTTCATATTTAGAGTATACTCATCCCAGGAAAGGTTCCGATATGCATATAATTTTAAAATCTTTGAATAGACGGGGTGTTTATAGGAAAACCACAGTGGTTTTCCTCTATTTTCTCTTATACTATTGATTTTCTGTAAACTTCGTTTACCGTACGTGAAACGTCTCTTCATTATAAACAACTTTCGTTATGTTCATAATTTACCTTACTCTTCACATGACGGAGAAATTTACAATTTTCTGCTGGTATCATGCTCTGCATTTAGTGACCGACAGACCGACAACGAACCTACAGGTTACCATGGCAACGTCTCTGACTGCATGCCAGTAGGGAAGTAACGTATTGCCATTTTCCTCATCATGCTTTTAAATTCGTGGTTGTTCCTTGGGTAGATGGCAAGAGAGGCATCAATCGGCTCATCTGCGGGATATTGGCGGAATATCGTTGGAGGTTATAACCGCCCTCGAATAGATTAAGTAATAACACCATTAGTCATCTTCATATTTGTTTACCTAAGAATCACTGAACCTAAATTTCTCCTCTGTTAGCGCTTTATTATATCCATAACTCACGGCATTTATTTATTTGTCGTTATCCGGCTGTCCTCAGTTATAATCCATTTTCTATTAGTTTCAACATTCTTAACTGTATTATTTTCTTCCTTAATTACGCCGTATGTACGTGAATGCTAGAAACTACTGGATGCATTTCCACCAAGATTCGTATTTAGAATACACCTGTCCTTGATAGGTTTCAGGGCAAATATTGTTTCTAAATCCCTGAACTAACTGGGGGTTTATACGAAACCGAAACAGTGATTTTGCACTTCCAAAAAATATACACAACAAACGTTTATGGAAGTCTACCTACCTTGGTAGAAATTAATGTCTAAACCTTTTTTTCTCATGTGCATCATTTCGATACGAGGATCAATAAGGGAGATATCATTAAAGGACCGTTTTTCTGTACAAGTCCCATCGGACTTAACTCACGAGCGGGTGCGTGTAAAGCGTATTCCTTACAACTTGAAAACTACTGAAGACATTCGAAACAAAATTTATATTTAGCATCCACCTGTCCAAAGGTAGGTTTTAAACGTAAATAACATTTCATGTTCCGGAATGGACTGGCGGTTTATAAGGAACCGAAATGGTGATTTTACTCTTCCACAATATATACAGAACAAGACCAACCTGACTGGAAATCGACCAAACCTGGTGGAATTCCACCTCTAAACCTTTTTTTTCATGTGCATTTTTTCGTCAGGAGGATTAATAAGGGAGATATCATGAATGGTCACTTTTGCAGGTTAAGTCCAGCGGACATAGCCCAAAAGGTGTTTTACATGGAGCAGATTCCTTATCTATATAAATCAAATCGTAACGACTGTGTACCTCTACACTGACTATTTTGGCGAAATTTTCGTACAGCTTTCCGTTTAAGGGGTAATAATAACAATCTCCATAATTTTTGATTTCCTGAAAGTCCTAGTCTATATATATAAATAAAATTGTTTCTGTTTGTCTGTTTGTCTGTCTGTTTGTCTGTTCCACCATCACGTCGAAACGGCTGGATAGATCTCAACCAAACTTCATATTTAGAGTATACTGACCCCGGGGAAGGTTTCGATATGCATATCATTTTAAAATCTTTGAAAAGACGGGGGTTTTATAGGAAAAACGGTTTTCCTCCATTTTCTCTTATACTATTATAGGCAAAATATCGAATTTGTCGTATAAGGACGAGACAAAGCTCAATTTAATCCTCTTGACGCAAAGAACAAAACTCGGTAAGCCCTACGGGCCCGAAAACCATGTTTTAAGGCCCTAAAACCAACCGTTACGGAGATATTGGCACCACACTACCCCTGCTCTAGGAATCGGATAAAGAAATGAACTGCCGTAACCATGGCAACGTCAGCTCCAGGATTCTAGAGCAGTGAGATTATGCATGTACGTTTGGGCATAGCTGTCAACCAAAATAGGTACAAATAAGACTTAATATCTGGGAAAAAAATATACTGTTGTGTAAGGCACTCATAGGACTCCTTTGGGCGGGGATGGAAAGGGGGTGAAGAACGAGTGTAAAAATCTTACTATATATAGAAATGGAAGTGTGTGTGTAAATGACACATCTCCAACTAAACCACTGGAGCAATTTCACCAAACGTGGTACACTTATCAATTAGTATCAGGAGACAAACCGCGTGAGGGTAAGACACCCCTAGCACCCTTTTGGCAGGGGGCGAGGGGAGTGGTATAAAAATAATCTTATAAATAAAGTTGTTCGTTTCTGTTTGTCTGTTTGTTTGTTTGTTTGTTTGTTTGTTTGTTTGTTTGTTTGGCTTAAGTGCGGCCAATATCCAGTATTCGGGAGATAGTAGGTTCGAACCCCACTGTCGGCAGCTCTGAAAATGGTTTTCCGTGGTTTCCCATTTTCACACCAGGCAAATGCTGGGGCTGTACCTTAATTAAGGCCACGGCCGATTCCTTCCAACTCCTATCCCTTCCCTGTCCCATCGTCGCCATAAGACCTATCTGTGTCGGTGCGACGTAAAGCAACTAGCAAAATAAAAAGAATAAAAATGTTTGTTTGTTCCACCATCACGTCGAAAGGGCTGGATAGATCTCAACCAAACTTCATATTTAGAGTATACTCACCCCGGGGAAGGTTTCGATATGCATATCATTTTAAAATCTTTGAAAAGACGGGGGTCTATAGGAAAACCACAACGGTCTTCCTCCATTTTCTCTTATACTATTGATTTTCTGCAAACTCTGTGGACCGTATGTGAAAGGTCTCTTCATCACAAACAACTTTCGTTGTGTTCATAATTTACCTTACTCTTCAAATGACGGAGAAATTTACTATTTTCTGCCGATACCATGCTCGGCATTGAGGGACCGACAGAGCGATAACGAATATATGGGTTACCATGGCAACGTCTCTGACTGCTTGCCAGCAGGGAAGTAACGTATTGTCATTTTCCTCATCATTCCTTTAAATTCGTGGTTGTTCCTTGGGTAGAAAGCAAGAGAGTCGTCAATCGGCCATTCTGCGGGATATTGGCGGAATATCATTGGAGGTTATAACCGTCCTCGAATAGCATAAGTAATAACACAAATATTCATCTTCTTATCTGATTACCTAAGAATCCCTGCGCGTAAATTTCTCTCCGATTACCGCTTTCTTATATCCATAACTCACTCCGGCATAATTTATTGAGGAGCATTTGATTTTCCAATACATTCACTTGGTATTTATATATTTGTCGTCATCCGGATGTCCTCTGTTATAATCTATTTTCTATTAATTTCAACTTACTAAACTGTATTACTTTCTTCCTTAATTACCACGTATGTATGCGAGTGCTAATCCCGAATGCTGTACACTCTTTCCTTTGAGGAAATATTCTAAGCTATGCAAATGTATAACTTCTGGCCCAGGAAAATTCCGAAATATGGATGCAATTTTAACGGCGGTGCAGACCTTCGTTTCGGGGTAATTGGTGGCTAATCAGTAAGTGGTATCAAAAGTCACAAAGCAAATTGCGTTTCATTTTGGAGAGATCTACAACTTTTGTCCTGTGACTTTTCGTCGTATTTCTATCCCTAATACATTAAACACAAGTTGATTTTGTACTTTTACACGTATATGTTATCGTTTGGCACACTTATAGGAAAGGTAGAATCATGACATTCGGCACGCACATTGACATGACCATTGGCAATGTTATAGCCAAATTTTATGATTCTAGCTGTCACATGAGAATCAAAAATATAAAGTAGCATTCAAAAACTGTACAAGATTTCACCCCATTCAATGACTCTAACTCAATCTAACCCATAAATAAAGGAGATACGAGAAGATGTCATAGGACCAACCATGTAGAGCACTGAAAGGGGCGTCTGATGGTGAAGTCCGTTTGTAGATACGTCGTACAGTTGCAAAGCAGTAACTATCGAAATAAAGGTCTACACTTCTAGAGTATGTCTGTACATTGACAATTTTGGCGAAATTTCCGTACAGTTATCCGTTTCAGGTGTAATAATGACCATCTGCATATATTCTGTTTTGGTGTCTGTCTGTTTGTTTGTTTGTCTGTTTGTTTAAAACTTGGAAACTACTGGATATATTTCCACCAAACTTGATATTTAGAATCCATCTGTCCTTTGGTAGGTTTTAGGGCAAGTATTGTTTCTGAATCCCTGAATTGACTGGGGGATTATACGAAACCGAAACCGTCATTTTGCAACCAAACTTAATGTAAATTTAGCTGCCGTAATGGAAATTCATTTCTAGGCCTTTTTCCTCATGTGCATCATTTCAATACGAGGATTAATAAGGGAGATATCATTAACGGACCGTTTTCCGGTACAAGTCCCACCGGACTTAACTCAAGAGCGGGTGCGTGTAAAGCGTATGTTTTACAACTTGAAAACTACTGAAGATATTTGAGTCAAACTTTATATTAACATCCACCTGTCCAACGGTAGGTGTTAATCGTCAATAACATTTCATGTTCCCGGAATGGACTGGCGGTTTATAGGGAACCGAAATGGTGATTTTACTCTTCCAGAATATATACAGTACAAGACCAACCTGACTGGAAATCGACCAAACATGATGGAATTCCATCTCTAAAACTTTTTTTCATGTGCATTTTTTCGACAGGAGGATTAATAAGGGAGATATCATAAACGGTCCGTTTTTCCGGTTAAGTCCAGCGGATATAGCCCAAAAGGTGTTGTACGTGGAGCAGGTTCCTTATTTATCTATGTAAATAAAATCGTAACTACTGTGTGCCTGTACATAGACTATTTTGTCGAAATTTTCGTACAGCTACACGCTTAAGGGGTAATAATGATCATCTGCATATTTTTTGGTTTAGTATCTTGAAAGTTCTACTTTTTACACTTCTCACTGAAAACCCAGATTGCGGCATAATCTGCCAGTCGAGAAAGAAAACTGAAATTTGGCAAAATTTTACGACTTAGCCTGTAACGGGCGGAAAACTTCCAAGAGCTTTAAATTTTTCCCTTTCTATCCCGAAGAATATCGAAATATGGAGGCAATTTTAATGATGGTGCAGACCTTCGGGAAGTATCATCACATAACGGATGGCACAATCCCCGTTCAATTTCGAGTGATCTACAACCTTGGTCGTACGACTTTTTGTCGTATTTATATCCATTTTACGTTTGACTTTTCTCTATTTCTCGATCTTAAGTAAAGTAGTACTTTTCACATACATAATTCATACCTTCCATCACTTAGAGGAAAGATAGAATCATCATACTCTACACGAAAATTGGTCCACCCAGTAGCCATATGTGAGCCAAATGCTATGTATGTAGCTGTCACTTAATTATCCGAAAAGCAATGCAATGTGAGATAATCTTACACAAATTTTACCCAAGTTTCTAACTCAATCTGACCCATGAATAGATGAGATATCATATGACCAGCAATTTAGGCCGCTAAATCCGGCGTCTTATGGTACAATCTTTTCTCGATATGATGTACCGTTTAGAAGCAGTTAATCTGTAAATGAAGGTCTGCAATATTGTAAACAAGCACATACTTTCGTATGTCGAACTATATATATTCACTGATGTCGATTTTGTAGCGATCGAGAAAGGGTGTGTCTGCTATTGTAATCAGTACTCCGCACACCGACTATGACTGGCAGTAGGAATGGAGTCCTTCTCCAATTCCTGTGTAACTGGCATTAATGAGGCAGGCCTACCATTGTAATGAATAATTCACTTCTCGATTTGACTTTCAGAAGGCAAGGGAGCATGCAGCATACAGTCTTTGGCTGTAGGCAAGCGTTCCCGCAGTTATAAACAGATGTACCCATCTAAAATGTGACTGGCATTAGGCATACTGGCCTGCTATTTTGATGGAAACTCATCAACTTGGTGTGACTGGCAGGAAGCTGGCTGGCAGTTGGAAAAGGGGCCTATCATTATAATGATAACTGCACAACTCAATTTTGACTGGTTGTAGGGAAGTTTCCTGCCATTATAATAAAAACTCTTCAATTTGTAATATGTCTGGAGGTAGGAAAGGGGGCCTGCAATTGTAACGGAAACTCCCCAAATAGATTGTGACCGCGCAGTAGGCAATGGGGCCTGCAATTATAATGTAAACTTCCCAACTCGATTGTGAATCGCAGTAGGGAAGTGAGCCTGTCGTTATCATCACAAATCCGTAACAAGCACTTTACACTGGAAACAACGTATGGGGACCTCTGCATATTGTTTCTCGGATAACGCTAAGAGACATGCTATTTTAAAACAATCTTATTTACTGCATGTACAGTATTTACTTCAATATTCGTTTAACAATGCAGAATACCGTAGCGAAGCACGGGTACATTTGCTAGTCTATATAAATAAAATTGTTTCTGTTTGTCTGTTTGTCTGTCTGTTTGTCTGTTCCACCATCACGTCGAAACGGCTGGATAGATCTCAACCAAACTTCATATTTAGAGTATACTGACCCCGGGGAAGGTTTCGATATGCGTATCATTTTAAAATCTTTGAAAAGACGGGGGTTTTATAGGAAAAACGGTTTTCCTCCATTTTCTCTTATACTATTATAGGCAAAATATCGAATTTGTCGTATAAGGACGAGACAAAGCTCAATTTAATCCTCTTGACGCAAAGAACAAAACTCGGTAAGCCCTACGGGCCCGAAAACCATGTTTTAAGGCCCTAAAACCAACCGTTACGGAGATATTGGCACCACACTACCCCTGCTCTAGGAATCGGATAAAGAAATGAACTGCCGTAACCATGGCAACGTCAGCTCCAGGATTCTAGAGCAGTGAGATTATGCATGTACGTTTGGGCATAGCTGTCAACCAAAATAGGTACAAATAAGACTTAATATCTGGGGAAAAAATATACTGTTGTGTAAGGGACTCATAGGACTCCTTTGGGCGGGGATGGAAAGGGGGTGAAGAACGAGTGTAAAAATCTATATAAATAAAATTGTTTCTGTTTGTCTGTCTGTTTGTCTGTTCCACCATCACGTCGAAACGGCTGGATAGATCTCAACCAAACTTCATATTTAGGGTATACTCATCCCGGAGAAGGTTTTGATATGCATATCATTTTAAAATCCTTGAATAGACAGGGGGTTTATAGGAAAACCAGAATGGTTTTTCCACCATCACGTCGAAACGGCTGGATAGATCTCAACCAAACTTCATATTTAGAGGATACTCATCGCGGGGAAGTTTTCCATATGCATATCATTTTAAAATATTTGAATATATGGGGGGTTTATAGGAAAATCAGAATGGTTTTTCCACCATCACGTCGAAACGGCTGGATGGATCTCAACCAAACATTGTATTTAGAGTATACTAATCCCGGGGAAGGTTTAGATATGCATATCATTTTAAAATCCTTGAATAGACGGGGGGTTTATAGGAAAACCAGAGTGGTTTTCCCACCATCACGTCGAAACGGCTGGATAGATCTCAGCCAAACTTCATATTTAGAGTATACTCATCCCAGGAAAGGTTCCGATATGCATATAATTTTAAAATCTTTGAATAGACGGGGTGTTTATAGGAAAACCACAGTGGTTTTCCTCTATTTTCTCTTATACTATTGATTTTCTGTAAACTTCGTTTACCGTACGTGAAACGTCTCTTCATTATAAACAACTTTCGTTATGTTCATAATTTACCTTACTCTTCACATGACGGAGAAATTTACAATTTTCTGCTGGTATCATGCTCTGCATTTAGTGACCGACAGACCGACAACGAACCTACAGGTTACCATGGCAACGTCTCTGACTGCATGCCAGTAGGGAAGTAACGTATTGCCATTTTCCTCATCATGCTTTTAAATTCGTGGTTGTTCCTTGGGTAGATGGCAAGAGAGGCATCAATCGGCTCATCTGCGGGATATTGGCGGAATATCGTTGGAGGTTATAACCGCCCTCGAATAGATTAAGTAATAACACCATTAGTCATCTTCATATTTGTTTACCTAAGAATCACTGAACCTAAATTTCTCCTCTGTTAGCGCTTTATTATATCCATAACTCACGGCATTTATTTATTTGTCGTTATCCGGCTGTCCTCAGTTATAATCCATTTTCTATTAGTTTCAACATTCTTAACTGTATTATTTTCTTCCTTAATTACGCCGTATGTACGTGAATGCTAGAAACTACTGGATGCATTTCCACCAAGATTCGTATTTAGAATACACCTGTCCTTGATAGGTTTCAGGGCAAATATTGTTTCTAAATCCCTGAACTAACTGGGGGTTTATACGAAACCGAAACAGTGATTTTGCACTTCCAAAAAATATACACAACAAAAGTTTATGGAAGTCTACCTACCTTGGTAGAAATTAATGTCTAAACCTTTTTTTCTCATGTGCATCATTTCGATACGAGGATCAATAAGGGAGATATCATTAAAGGACCGTTTTTCTGTACAAGTCCCATCGGACTTAACTCACGAGCGGGTGCGTGTAAAGCGTATTCCTTACAACTTGAAAACTACTGAAGACATTCGAAACAAAATTTATATTTAGCATCCACCTGTCCAAAGGTAGGTTTTAAACGTAAATAACATTTCATGTTCCGGAATGGACTGGCGGTTTATAAGGAACCGAAATGGTGATTTTACTCTTCCACAATATATACAGAACAAGACCAACCTGACTGGAAATCGACCAAACCTGATGGAATTCCACCTCTAAACCTTTTTTTTTTTTCATGTGCATTTTTTCGTCAGGAGGATTAATAAGGGAGATATCATGAATGGTCACTTTTGCAGGTTAAGTCCAGCGGACATAGCCCAAAAGGTGTTTTACATGGAGCAGATTCCTTATCTATATAAATCAAATCGTAACGACTGTGTACCTCTACACTGACTATTTTGGCGAAATTTTCGTACAGCTTTCCGTTTAAGGGGTAATAATAACAATCTCCATAATTTTTTATTTCCTGAAAGTCCTAATTTTTACCCGCCTCGCCCAAAATCCACATTGTGGCATAATCTGCCAGAAGAATAAGAAGATAATTGAAATTTGACAAAATTATACGTTTTAGCCCGTAACGAATGAAAAATCCTATATCATTAAATTTTTCATTTTTTATCCCCGAAGAATATCGAAATATGCAGGCAATTTTAATGATGGTGCAGACCTTCGGAAATTCCTATCACGTAACGGATTGCACAATCTCCGTTCAATTTGGAATGATCTACATCCTTGGTCTTATGACTTTATGCCGTATCTGTATCCCTTTTACGTTTGATTTTTCTCTATTAATCGATGTTAAGTCAATTTGGAATTTTCACATGCATTATTCATACTTTCAATTACTTATATGAAATACAGAATCATCAAACTCTTCACGAAAATTGGCCCACTCAGTAGCCATATGTGAGCCAAATGCTACGTATGTAGCTGTCACATTATTATCCGAAAAGTAATGTAATGTGAGATGATCTTACAAAACCTTTACCCTGTTCCACGTTTCTAAATCTGACCCAAGAATAGATGACATATCATTGGACCAGCCATTTAGGCCACTAAATCCGGCGTGTCTTATGGTATAATCCTTTGTCGATATGACGTACGTTTAGTAGCAGTTAATCTGTAAATGAAGGTCTTCAGTATTGTAAACACGCATATACTTTCGTATGTCGATCTATATATATTCACTGATGTCGATTTAGCGATCGAGAAAGGGTGGGTCTGCTATTGTAATCAGTACTCCCCACACCGACTTTGACTGGCAGTAGGAAAGGGTTCCTTCTCCAACTCCTGTGTAACTGTCATTAGTAAGGAAGGCCTACAATTGTAATGAATAGTTCCCTTCTCGATTTGACTTGCAGAAGGTAAGTGAGCATGCAGTTTTGTTTAAAACTCCCCTACCCGATTGTGTTTGGCAGTAGGCAAGGGTGCCCGCCATTATAAAGAAATGTACTCATCTAAAATGTGACTGGCATTAGGCATAGTGGCCTGCTATTTTGATGGAAACTCACCAACTTGGTGTGACTGGCAGTACGCTGGCTGGCAGTAGGAAAAGGGGCCTGTCATTATAATGATAACTGCACAACTCAATTTCGAGTGATAGTAGGGTAATTGCCTGCCATTATAATAAAAACTGTAATCTGTCTGGAGGTAGGAAAGGGGGGCTGCCATTTTAACGAAAACTCCCCAAATCGATTCTG